>NC_039278.1:18974674-19097174 GCF_003368295.1 Carassius auratus | reverse complement strand
GAGTTTCTTTGACCACACGGTTAAACACCTCTGGCTAAGCATGCTACAGTAGCCATGCCCCAGACTCTTGCTATTGGAGGAATACAAATATCTATGGTGTGTATATACACTGCCTGTCCAAAAAAAAAAAGGGGGATGTGCTGGAGAAGACTTTGCGCAGCGGTCTGACTCTCCCATCATCAATACAAAAGATTTTGGCGAAAAATTAATGAAACTCTGGATGGGATTAAATGTTGTGAAATTGCAGAAATTTAACGAAATGATGCCAATACATGCCGTAATCAAAGCTAAACGTGGTCCAACTTAATATTAGAGTGTGTGACTTTTTTTTGGATGGGCAGTGTATATAAAGTATAAATGCTACAATTCTCACAACTTTTTAACTTGATTTGCAACCCTGAGAAGAAAAGTCTGCTGAATCGCACAAAATATATAAGATGCCATTCTTAATAGCCATACAATATAAACTATATAATTCTTAAAAATCTAAGAATTCTTAGGGGGAAGAATATGAATTGTGAGATGTAAAATCGCAGTTGCAAGGGGAACAAAATGAATGAAAAAAGCCACTGCGACTTTACCCTCACATTTGTAACTTTTTCTTGCAATTATATCTTCCAATTTGGATTTTTCTTCTCATAATTGCTAGTTAGAAATTCAGAATTGTAAGACGTAAAGTCATAATTTTGAGGAAAAAAAGTCACAATTGTGAGATAAAACAATAGCAATTACCATTTTTGTTAATACATTTTTATTAAAAGATAAAAACTTTCATAATTAATAGACTGACCCAAAAATCTGACATTTTTATATTCACAAAATTGTGTGTTGGGATTTTGTCCTCATGACATGCCTACATCTGTGGATGACTTTCAGTCTGAACAGCCACAGATTTAAGAGTGTGGCATCTGGTTCTCTGTTGATCATGTCTAGATTCATCTTTGAAGACTGCAGCAGTGTTATGAATGTAAATAGCTGCTTGTGTTTTGATGATGTCTCGCTCTTCTCCTCTGCTTCAGATAAAATGCGAGTCAAGGTGAATTGCACCGCCAGCAGTGACACAGTTTGTGAGTGTATCCCGGGATATCGATGTGCAAATGAGAAATGCCTTCGCTGCATTAAAGAGTCTACTACAGAACAGCAGCCCAATTCAACAAGTGAGTCCCGACAGAGATAACAAATCAGTCGATTTATATTAATAACTATTATGAATCTGACTGCAAGATCTTTCTTCTTTGAAGGAACCAAACCAACAGCGTTACCAGCACGTGATGCAGAAAGCCGTAAGTATGACCGAAATAAATAGCAGAGTAATATGCAGGCATAATAAATAATAACCTTGTGTTCAAGTTGACCTCACTGATAACACTAGTACCTGAACGGGTCTTTCTTTCAAAATTCATATGGCTTATTATAAGTGTGCCTACATTTTTTCATAATTTGTTATAATTTGTTTAAAAAAAATATTATTCATTCACTTTTGCTGACCAAGTCAAGCTAAGCTTTATTGTCATACATTGACATACAACAAAGTAAAACAGTATAAACCTATGCACACCTAACCTACTGACAGGTTTTGACTGTTAACATACCATTTATAAATGTTTGCTATACATAAACTAAAAAAATGAAAACTGTATTAATGCTTCACATAATACATGTGCAAAGAGAAACATGGTAAGTCAAGCAGCTGACTGGGGAACAATGCAAGAAGATTTGTAGTGCATGTAAACATACACATATCACAGTCTTTTTTGGGATTATGTACAGTACACACATTAAAGTGTCTAGTGCAGTTGCATGACCTAAGATATTACTCTTTAAGAGGATAAGAGGTTACCTTTTAATAAATGTAAAACCATAAATTAATTTTCCATTAGCATCTTTAAAGGTCATTTCAAGTCACTGACTCATTGTTGCTCTTTTCTACAGAGATCACTGCTATTCTTATCATCTTCGCGCTCATCTGCTTAGTGATACCTGTTGCTATGATCCTCTTCCTGGAGTGGAGAAGAAGAAAGGCTATTCATAAAACCCATGTCGAAAAGGAAACTCTTGAAGGTAAAGATACGTGTGTGTTTTCTTCAGTTATTCAGCTTATAGGTTTCCTAACACAAACATGTTTTTCTATGTGTCTTTTACTCAGCAGGAGGACAGACTCAAACATCTCTTCTTGATGAGCCCAGCTTCTGTTTTCCTCAGCAGGAACGCGGCGGCAGCAGTCAGAGTTCGACGTCCTCGCTAATCTCGCAGGATAGCAGACCTTTGGAAGCATGAACTTGTGCGGTGTAGCAAGCTGAACATAATGAGCATTCATTTGTAGTTATATGCAGATATGTATAATGTCTATGTAATGTGTAATTTATTTACTGTTTTGTTTTCTGGAATCTTGTCATTCAAAATGTATTCATGATGTTTGTGACTTTTTGTTGCCATTAAAGCAGCTGAAGTATTTAAGATGTTGCACGTACCATGTTTTCATATTAAGACCATGCTGTGAAACAATACATTTTTTACTTAATTTGTTTGGCACTCAGAATCAAACCTTGCTCACAATTTTGTCAGATGAATTTTATAATGAGATGATTTGAGATCTTGAAAAACTTGAGATCTTTAAACTTTACACAAGACCAATTGTCCTCTTGCCATGCTCCAAAAAAAAAAAAAAGTCCTTCGATGACTTTTATTATGAAAGCAATGAAGATGTTAACACATATTACAAGAGAGAGAATTCTTCAAACATAAGACCTTAAACCTTCATACAAGTTCAGTTGCCTTTTGCCATGTAAGAAAAGAGGCATTCATGCTCATAGGTCTGGTGACTTTTATTATGAAAACATGTAAGACGTTAACACAAGTAAAAAAAAAAAATCATCTAATATGAGACCTTTAAACTACATATAAGACCAGTTTTCCTCTTGCCACTTAAGAAAAAGCAGTGCTCATGCTCAGAATGTGCCTCGATGACTTTTATTATGAAAACACAGGCCTATAAGATGTTAACACATATTACAAAAGACAGAAAAAAAATCTTCAAAAATGAAACCTACAACTTTCATACGTTCAGTTGCCTTTTGTTATTTAAGAAAAAAGGCATCCATGCTCAAAATGTGCTCTGGTGACTTATTATGAAAACACGTAAGACGTCATTAACACACACACACAAAAAATAAATCCTCTAATATGAGACCTGCAAACTCTGTATTTAGCCTTTCTGAAAAGAGAGGCGTTCGTGGGGCTGATGTCATCACCATGCTGCACATGCACTAAAGGTTACAGTGAAATTCTGTGGGCTGTCAGGATATGACAGTGAATGATATTTTATTTCAACACCATCAGAATTCCCCTGCATAGCGTTAATTCAAATCCACCGAATTTCCAACTGCAAAAACCCTGAATCTTCACATTCTGGTAAAAGCCTTCTCAGGGTCTTTTCTGACCTCTGACCTTCAGATGAATGCTTCCCAATAACATCAGTAAAAACAGATTTGCAGTTCTTTTTTAAGATCCTAAAATGAGGAACACGCATTTCCAAAACAAATGTGCATTTGGAAAATGCTGAAATAAGGTGATTGTGTTGCACAACACAAAGATAGCAGAAATACGGCATTAAACAAACATATATTTTATACAAAACACAAGATCTATGGTATTTTTTTTCTTCAATGAACTATTTTTTGTTTAGTTTATTTATTTATTTATTTTTTTACATTTTAGTTAAAGATGTTATTCCACATGTACTTTAAATGACTAATTAAATACCTGGAGGTTAAAAAAATCTTCAATACAGAAACCCTGATGCAACCATACATGCTAAAATTCGAACTCATTTCTGATTGTGTTTGTTATGAGAGATGAAAAATGACCATGTTGTACACACCTGTCACTGAAAACATTCGCAAAACAGGTTTTTGATCACTATATGATGAAGATATTTTGACTCAATGTATTTTAGTGTTCATCTTGAATTATGTACATCTCCCTTGGTGCCATAATGTTTTGTGATGTCGTTCAGTTGAATTATACAATACTTGTTTAGACACTCAAAAGTCAACCCTCAGTCAGTCACATGTTCACTGTTGCTTACAGTTCTCTTTCTTGTCTTTGGCTTTGTGACGTCTTGCTTTGTCGCTCTGCCGTTTAGTTGGTGGTGTGAAGGGGGGTTCTGGTAGATAGTCATAAAAGATACTGTGCGGGTTACGAGGGGCCAAACATAGACCTGCTGAAAAAAACAGGAAATGGCTTCTGATGTGGCAAATATAGTTATTGAACTTTCCTATTATATGACAGTGTGCTCAAACCTGACGGGGGGCTGGTGGAAATCTGGCTTTCACGCTTCCTAGCCTTGAACGTTGGGTCCAGTTCCTCTGCAATATTGTGTATGTGTTGGTTTCGACTGAAAAGAGATGAAGTGCAAAGATACAGTTAGTGTTAAAAGTTGTTCTTGAGAAATGGCACGTTGTGTGAATGTGTGATAATGTGTGACTCACAGTGCAGTGCATGATGGGCTTGTAAGATGGTTCTCGGTGGTGTGGTCTTCCTCTTCCACAGGAGAATGCAGTCCGTCTGAGTTCAGCCTCTCTCGCAACATCAGATGAGTCTGAAATTGAAGACAACATGGCCCAAACGGTGAAATAAAATCACAGAATGTCCATTTACATCAAAACAGAAATGTGAAACAAAATGCAAATTAAATGTCCTAAGTGGAAAAAGCACATTTCCCGCCAGATCTTACAACTTAGATGTTTTCCTCACAATACTAAGAAAAAAGTCAGAATTGGGAGATGTACATTCAGAATTGCACAATTTAGACTTTTCTTCTCAGAATTACAAGATGTTCAAGATTTAACTTGTTATTCCAAGACATAAACTTTCAATTCGGAGCAAAAAGTCAATTTCTTTTATCCAGTGGTGAAAGTCAGCTTCCATTTTTTTCACACACACACACACACACACACACACACACACACACACACACACACACACACACACACACACACACACACACACACACACACACACACACACACACACAGACATTATGTGCTTTAATACCATATAATACAGAAACTTATACTGGAAATATATAAGCATTTAACGTACATCTTTTACATTGCATTGACACCTGAGGTTATCAAGAAAATCATTGTGTTGTAATCATATGTTTATGTGTGTTGTGTTTTCATTAAATGAATGCGGTTCATTCAGACCTTCCTGGTTGTGCTGTTTCCTTTATCTCTTGCTTCAGGGGGTCTGGTCTGGATCTCTAGATCTTGTGGTCTGTTTCTGACTCGTCTCTGATGGCGCTGCATGTAGTGGGCAATCTCCTGATTAGCAATGATGCACAGCAGAGTTACAGAGATTTGGGGCGACATCTGAACTGATATTTACTGAGACGTTTGAGAATCAAGAAGTATCAGTTTAAACTTTTGATATTTAAAGGGGGGGGGGGGTGAAATGCTATTTCATGCATACTGAGTTTTTTACACTGTTAAAGAGTTGGATTCCCATGCTAAACATGGACAAAGTTTCAAAAATTAAGTTGTACGTTTGAAGGAGTATTTCTGTTCCAAAAATACCTCTTCCGGTTTGTCACAAGTTTCGGAAAGTTTTTTTCGAGTATGGCTCTGTGTGACGTTAGATGGAGCGGAATTTCCTTATATGGGTCCTGAGGCACTTCTGCCGGAAGAGCGCGCTCCCGTATAGCGGAGCACTGAGAGCACAACAGACTTCACTGATCAGAGCGAGAGCGTCGCGAAATGTCACAAAAGAAGTGTGTTTTTGGTTGCCAGGGCAAGACAACCCTGCACAGATTACCAAAAAAAACAGCATTAAGGGACCAGTGGATGGAGTTTATTTTTACAGAGCATCAACAGAGTTGTGCAAGTGTTTGTGTTTGTTCCCTGCATTTCGAAGATGCTTGTTTTACAAACAAGGCCCAGTTTGACGACGGATTTGCACATCGTTTATTTCTTAAGGATGATGCAGTCCCAACGAAAAAGGGTCACGATCGTGTGTTGGAACCGCATGCGGTGAGTAAAACTGCTTCAAATATCTCTGTGTTGTTAACTTAGCTATCAGCGTGTAAGCACATCAAGTAAACAACATGCGATGTTGTCATCAAACTGCACTTTCCACATGTACACCTTAAAAAAAAAAAAAAAAAAAAGACGACATAAAGTGGAACTTAGTCATTTTCCAAAACCGCTAAGCAAATATATACAGTTTCAATACATACCACATAGAGACGTCGTTGCTGCTGCTGCTCTCGTTCAGTTTCAGCCTCTGGATCTGATTCTGGATCATAAATATATGCTGAATCTGACTGTTAGCCATGGTTTGTTTTGGATGTTTTTTTCCTCACGATAATGTCACAGACGCTCTCAACGCAAAATCCTACTCGCGCTCGTGATTCTTTAGCTCCGCCCACACGTCACGCCTCCAGGCGCTCGTGTTTTTCCTGGAAAAATCGGTACAGACTATCTTTCTCTTATAAATATAATAAAACTAAAGACTTTTTGGAGTTATGAAGGATGCAGTACTACTCTATAGGTACTCAAGATTAACAGGAGATTGAGTGAAAACGAGCATTTCACCCCCCCTTTAATGTTAGAATTGTCATTTCAAGCAAATAAGGAGCTCAATCTGTTTATCAGTCCAGTTATCCTGATGATGTTTTTACCTCGTCTTGGGCTACTTGTGCTGCAATGAAGTCCAGCTCTGATCCAGAGCTCTGAGGAAATTGCTGAACAAAAACACATGATTTTAAAGTTTTTTTTAAGTTGAAGTTTCATCTTATATTTATGTATGATGTTTTTTATTTTGCACTTAGACACAGGCACACAGATACTCACAATTGCCAAAAACAGAGAGATACAGGTGTAAAAGCCTTCTCAAACCTCAAAAACTAACCCAAAACTGGTCCAAAATCAAGCTGGATTCGAGTAGTAGACATCAAGTGTCTGTGTAAGCGAATAAAATGCGTTCAACATAATTTACCTCTCTGTTAGGAAGCATATCTTCTTCCTCCTGAAGTCTACGTGCCAGCTCAGCGTCCTGAAGCACCTGCTCCCAGATTCCCAAGTCTGACGGAAAGAGATCAAAATGTGCCGCTGTTGAGCAACGTGATGCATACGTTCACATTAAGCATTTGCAAAAAAATAAAAAAAGAGTTACCATCACAGAGTGCAGAAACACAATCGTTGTTATTGTAACCGGTGGCAGTCCTCTGCCGTCTCATCTCCATTTCTTCTTCTTCCTGTAGCTGTTTAGCGATTTTCTGTTCAGAAACCAATTTAAACACTTTCAATAATAAAACCGACTGAAGCATGTTGTGTTTTAACAGTACAGTATAACCATAACTGGAAAGATCTACAAAATCAGACAACATGTTTATAATGTGACATATTTCCACATGAAAGGGATGTTCAGTCTGAAACACGTGAGCTGGGACTTCTGGGAGTCATTCAGTGAGAAATGATTGGATTGTGAAAAGTTAAAAAGAAGGCTTGGTGGCATTAGCTGAAAAGGAAAGTAATACTCTATATTGATTCTATCAAAGCTAGTTTCTTCCACGGGATAAAATATATATTTTTATCTCTCAATTCTTCACAGAATTGCGAGTTTACATCTTGTAATTCTAAGTTTATATGTGACAGTTTTGACTAACAAGTTTCTTTTTTTTTCTCTGAATTGCAAAAAAGAAAAAGAAAAAGAAAATTAGAATTGTGAGAAAGATTTGCAATTACCTTTTTTAAATTATTATTATTATTATTTTTATGGTGGAAAAATCATAAAAATCATTAATGAAACTGATAAGTCATATGAATCAATATCATATTAAAATCTATATTTTTAGCTGTAATGCACAATTGACAGGCCTGATGTGTCCAAACTGAAGACATCTAATGCATCAGGATGGAAAAAACTGATATTCAAAGTATGACTTAGTTTACACACACACACACACACACACACACACACACACACACACACACGTTTGTATTTGTGTAAAGTGGGTTCATCCCATAGGCGTAATGGTTTTTATACTGTACAAACTTTATATTTTATCGCCCTTCACCAACCCTACACCTAACCCTAACCCTCACAGGAAACTTTGTGCATTTTTACTTTCTCAAAAAAAAAAAAAAAAAACTAATTCTGTATGATTTATAAGCGTTTTGAAAAATGGGGATATGGGTTATGTCCTTCTTGTAATACCTGTGTCATACCCATGTCATTACACAGAGTTGTGTCTTGATATGTCACAAAAACATGCGCACACACACACATCTTGGTCTGAGTTTAAGATCACCCAGCAGAGGTGTCAAAGTGGGTCGAGAAACTTCCATCACGAAGTCACTCGAACAAAAGCTCATCTTACAGCATGTAAACCAGGCTGACACCCACCAGACGAGCTGAAGGCCAGGCGTGCGGAAAGTACAGCTCACACACAGACACACACCTACACACACACTATACGTGTGACGCCCACAGAGACGATTCTCAGGACACCTAGCATGTGATCTTTCAGACCTCATCTACACACTGACATCACGGAATAAAACCGCACAGCGCACATGAGCGCTAACGCATTTTTGTAACGCTTTCATACTGAGCAGCAGCTCTGAGAATAACTGATCTTACTGCTTGATCCTAACCAGCTTCCTCCAAAATACCACAGTAACCAAAAGTAGAATTTCTTCTGTAATATCACAATTAATTCATACCAGATCATTTAAAAAGCTTTCAGAATCTGTGAATTTGTCAACGTGAAATCTAGAAAACTATATGATAATATAGATATGACATATAATGTTTCACAAATACCCTGTTGACCTGGTTTTGTGGCTTTTTACGAATAGAAAATACAATAGGAAACATTTTTACACCAGTGTCATCAGCAACAGGAAATGAGTGGTTAAATATGTGAAATAAAGACAAGAAGCGAGTTCACACATTAAAAATGCAGACCACTTTTTAAATTTTTTTTTTTCTTTAAGTTAAGTTTGAAGTTAATTTTAAGTGGTTTCCTTTAACTAAAAAAGAAAAGAAAAAAAAGCGCACACTATGAAGTATATGCTTCATTTGTCCACTAGAGGACAGTAAAATGAGGCTTATGCTTTGTTACACTATTAAAAGGCTATTCAACCTGGAATATATATATATATATATATATATATATATATATATATATATATATATATATATATATATATATATATATATATATATATATATATATATATATATACATATACACATATATATATACACATATACATACATACATATATATATATATATATATATATATATATATATATATATATATATATATATATATATATATATATATATATATATATATATATATATATTCTTCTAATTACATTTGCTAGGTTTGTGAGCCAGACAGAGTTTAATTTTAAGATAAACAAGTACAGAATTTTAATCTATGGTTGAACTACACTTTAATGTATTATCAGTTGACTGTGATTGCTGATCGTCTAGATGAGTCAGGCTCTACTTTTGATCAACAAGATGTTTGGACGTTCATCAAAGGGGTTTTTACCCACTGTAAAGCATGTACTGTATTTCTTATAAATAATCAGAAAATTCCCCATGGGAAATACAATGCATTTACTACACAAGCTCACGCAACATCAGAGGATGCAGTTGTGTAGGCTCATGGGTATTCCAGCCTTGAAGCTGTTGGAGTTTATTTGGATAAAATGTGTTGAACCTGAGGGTTTACACACTGGTGAGGAGTTTAAGCACAGTTAGTTAAGATACAGCAATAAACCTGCCCTCGGCAGCATTGTGAAGCACTGTGGTGAAAGAGTTTCCACTCTGGTGGCTAACCAACATAATGCATATATTATAGAGGTTTGTTGTTGTTGTAGTTTTTCATCCAGAGTTTGTTTTCAGTTCTGATTTTAGTTCATTTCTTTATTTTATTGAAACCCACTTCATATCAGCTACACATTCAATGGCACTCTCTTCTAAGTGTGCACTCTCCTTGTCTGCAAATTCATTAAACCCATAGAATATAATGAAGTTATGACAAATATGAGAAATCTGTTATGGTGGTTTATTTGTTCTCCACATGTTAATTATTTTGGCATTATTCCATCTGACCCTGATCTAAACAGTTCTGTCTTAAATCAGAATATGTAAGAGTATTTTGTATTTATTGTTTTAGTGCAAGAGGGATGGCTCTACACACACTATTATATTCTCTTAAGGAACATTTTATCGCAAATAAATCGCAAATATCTCCATAAATGCATTACACTGAATTTACTGACCATCTTCATCTGGCAAATCGTTATTCTCAAACCATTCTTGTGTGAATAGCGTCTTTTTATTTATTGTAATAATTCTATTATTCCACAAGGTGTCTCTATGTGGTGTAAAGTTGTGCCTAAATATCATATAAATATTTCCTATATTGCAATATCTGTGGAAATTTTTAAGTTTAACCGGCAATTAAGAAATCTCAAACTCTTTGAAATATAGACTTTGGTATGAGAAACCAAATTGAATTAGGCTTTGTGTGCTATGTGTTTTTAAAGTCATGATTTTGATAATCTGTACCCTATTTGCAAAGGTGCAAAAATGAACTGAAATTAAAACTAGTTAAGGTCAGTCTAACCCACAAGCATTTAAATAATTAATAATAATAATAATAATAATTGTTTATTGAACCCACAGCAATTAAAAAACAAAAAAACATCCAAAAATGGTATGTCCATGTTTTTATTTTAATTACTTGAACTAAGAAATGTTCCCAGTTTCTGTTTGTCAAATCTGATCATCTTAATGTAAAAATAATAAATCTTAATTAGTACTGGGACAAGAGAGATTAAAGGCCGTATTTGGAGTTTTGCCATCGTAAAGTTTCCAAATCTGGAACTAGTGGACAAAATCAATAATTAGTTATTGTCTTAAATACAAAATATCAAATCCAGACATATTCCAGATCAGTATGTCTCTTTAAACGAGTCAGAGTACTACTTCTTCAAGACGTCTTTCCATAGTGTTGAATACAGGGCTCTTGTATATAATCTTCTCTCAAATACAGAAGCTCACTGTTTCACCACTAAAGCATCCGGCGGGACATTGCTTCCCAGATGACATCCACTCGTCACCCCAAACACTTTCAAAAACCACTCCAGACAACAAGGAAGACAAAGCTGCTCCTTTAGGCAACAGGGATGTCGCCCAGCAGCTAAATAAAAGACAGAAATCTTGAAGCCAGTGGATAAAAGAGTGTAAGATCCGACTCGGGCCTCACTCTTCTCACTCTCTTCTATCTATTATGTTCTTTCTCTCCTTTTTTCTTCTCTACAAAAGCATTTCTACACAAGCACCACTCCACAAATGAGTTTTAATCAGCTTAACATGAGAGAACAGAAGATTCACATCAGTGTGTAGATTACTTACCAATTGTGGTTACGGATTACAAATTACACAATGGATCTATTGGATTACACATACAAGTAAGGTATTAGGACTACTTTTTAGATTACTTTTGACCTAAAATATAGTTCGTTCTTTGTTAGCAAAGAGTGACAACACAGCACCTTTCTGGAGGCACTCCAACAATCTTTATTTACAGCTTCAGACAGTGTACGATGTATTTCCAAGCGTATTTCTGTGCTTGTATATGAGGCATATTGGGTTGAATTTTATCAGCGACCGTATGATTTTTATTATAGTTATGAATGGGAAGATTTCAAGATAATGACTGCTTTTCAGTTAAAAGAGCCAATCCAGTCCGTTTTTAATTCTAGAATGAATATGTAGCAGCATCTGAGCTACAGAAGCTAATTCTATGATACCAAACACATAATTATTATCACAGATCTAAAACCGAAAGGACATCACCATGAAATATCAGATATTTAAACACATAATTCAAAGCTACTGTAACAGTGAGCAACCACTTAGAACAATACTTTTACATTTACTTCAGAAAACATAAGAATCTAGTCTGATCTGTTTGGATGAAACGCACCTCATCCTCTTTCTCTCTCCTCCTGGTCTCCTCCGCACACCTCTGGAGATCCTCCTGGATCATCTGTGCGTATCTGCAGTCCTCCTCCTCCCTGTAAGCCAGACAGACAGTTTAATTTATATTTATAACATATGCTTTTGTTTCCCTTGCTTTTGTGTCAATTGCAATGTTTTAAAAAAGAATAAAAAGTTTTATTTGCCTTAATGCAACAGAAGATTCTATTTCAAATAAATGCTGATCTATTGAACTTTCTATTCATCTAAGATGAAAATAAAATTCATCAGTTTTAGCTAAAATATGAAGCGGCACAACTGTTTAATAATAAGAAAAGTTATTAAGCATAAGCAAAGCAGCATATTGATAAGAATGATTTGTGAAGGATAATGTGACACTGAAGACTGGAGTAATGATGCTGAAAATACAGCTTTGATCACAGGAATAAATTATATTTTAAAATGTATTCCTATAGAAAACAGTTATTGTAAGTTTTAATAAATTTGTAACAATATTACTGCCCTAAATTAATGCCGACCCGGCAAGCATAAAAAAATAACCCATTTCCAAAAAAAATTAAAATAAAAACAGTTAATAAAACCATAAATGCGGTGCAAATCAGTGGAAAAATGTAACTTTACTGAAGCATGCCATGCTGACTTTGCTCTCAAAAAACTTTTCATCTTACACCAAGCAGCAATTCACAAACGAATCAAGTTATGCAACACGAATGAATCAAAGCATCTGTTTCCACACAGTAATTTGAATATCCTAAATGTCTGTGGTTTTTCCATGTTGCTGACTGAGTAATTCGGGACACATGTCGAGACCTGACGGTACTTACAGCTGCCTCGGGTCCTGGCGGAGATTCAGTCTCTGTTCCTCTTCCTCCTGCAGCCTCCGGGCCAAGCGAACATCGTTCTGCACCGCCTGGTTCTTCTGGATGTTGGTGCTGTAGAACTGCTCGACTGACACGATAAAGATGAATCAGGTCTATTTGAACCCAGTGAAGAGGAAGGATGAGCCAGATTACAGGAAGAGGATGTTTATACTCACTTTCCTGCTCTTGAAGACTGTAAGCCAATGCGCCGTCCTCTAACACAGAGAAACACTGGCACACTGTGGGAATACCACACAAATACAGTCTTAAAATATGTCATTAATGGCTACATAATAGTGATTTTACCACATTTTAAGGTTGCTGCAAAACAAAAGCATGGTAATATTACTGTAATCTTCATAAAACGGGACAGCAGCAATGCAAAACATACTAATGATCAACCCATTTACTTTAATAATGATAATGCAAAATTGTTCATAAGCTGAATTTAGTCTAATTGCAGCAATATCGGTTTAAATCAATTTTACACCACACAAATATTGTTGGTGTATACATGCAATTCTTTATCTAGTTTGCAGAATTTTTGCTAGACAGCTTGTGCATATAAACAATGAGAATAGAGAAAGAGTTATGAATCTGTCGATCATTTCCATGTCCAAATAAACAATACCATCGGCGTCTGCTATTCATTCTCTAGGACGGTTTATGTTTGAGTCAATCGCGGTCTCTGCTCTGTTAATAATGCCACACTGTGCCCCAAACATGAGAACTACTGCCAAGCCAACTGGGTCAACAACTTTAACACAATGGCTCAGAGGAAAAGCTCATTATGCCCAATAAGCGTACAGAGGTGTGTCAGTGTTACTGGCCAAAACTGCAGCTCACTCAAATGCCATTTTTGACAGGGGTCTATTAAACAACCGTTAAACAATATCGACCTGAAGAAAGCCCTTAAAGCTGACACACCACCACACAAAAGACTGCTGAAGGTCAAATAAACCCTACTGATTAAATATACACAGCTATGGTTCTCTCAACAATCACTCTTCCATTAACATTAATAGAATATTTCTTGACTGTCATTGATTGGTTATTAATTGATTCCAAACATTCAGAGAACATTCAAAAGTAACATTCCCGTAATGTTTGCAAAATGAAGAAATGGAAGGTTTCGTTAGCTCCTTTGTCGTAATTTGCATACTTTTCCGTCATTTATGAAACAGTACTTTCATTGAGAGAATTTTCTTGTTTTTCCGTGTTTTCACTGTTATATGGTGTAGAAGAAGCAGAATCAATCTGTAAGAAAATGCATATGTAAAATATCACAATCATCAAATACATAAATCAAAACTGGAAAGTGGTGCACTGCATGTTCAAGCATTCATACAATGCAAAAAAAATAAAAATTCATTAAATGTTTGTTCTTAGAAGATATTTTTGTAAACTGGCTACTTGATTCAGAACGTTCAGAGAACATTCAAAAGTAACTTTCTCATGTTTGCAAAATAAAATGGAATGTTCCCTTAATGTTTTGAACAGAGAACTTTGTGATCAAATGGGAATGTTCTTAGAACATATTTTTTGTAAGCTGCGTATATAAAACGACAACCCTCCCTCTCTGTCTCATACTCTCTTGAAGTAAGTGTGGAAAACTCAGTGAGCTAATAAAATCTCATGAAGCATCGCACAAGCATGTTAAACATCAGAGTCATAAAAGCTGACTCTCCATTATAAATGAGAGGTCGTCTAATTACAGAGCTGTCAGTGCTGTAGGAAATTTAATTGGAAATTTCATATGCCAATACAACAGATTTGTATTGTAACAAACATTCAGAAATATGCAGTTTTATATAACCATCTTAGACAACTACTATTTAAAAAAAAAATACTATTCTCAAGTTTTTCGGCAGTGGATTTTACCGTTTTCCAAGATGCGCCTGTTTCCGTGTGTCAAACTCCGTCCACTGTCATGAAGCACATACACACGCGTGTGTGAGCTCATCCTATGTGCTAAAGGTCAGTCTGTTAGTAAACAGCACTGGTGCCCGAGTAGATGGATGTTAAAAAAGGTTAGGGAAAAAAAAAAACCTCGCCGGCACCTCCACCCTCATCCGGGATGGAAAAGCTGACATGGGCCCTCACAAGACAGAAGCCTGTTTCATAAAGGCTGGCATACTACTCACAGTTAAACTAAATGCCATGGAAAGGGTTTTTTATGCCTAACAAGAGTGAGTATTATGCACCTTAAAATTAGAACCGGTTTTGAACCAGAAATAGTGACGTGCAATTTCTGAAACCAAAGGAAAGCTTTGATGCATTACATGTGAACATGAATGATCGACACGAATACACTGGTTAGTACTTGATTTCACACAGCTTTGACTTTGAGAGAAAAAGTAAGGATAGTTATGAAGATAACACTGCTTTTGAATTCTGAAAATACATCATTTAAAGCAACCTAAACTAAAATGCTGTCATTAGTTACACATCCAGTAAATACTCAAGAGGCCCAAAGCTAAGATTTTCTACCTTTTGTGGAACAAAAAAGGAAGCTGTAAAACTTTTAAAAGCACCATTACATATCATTAAAGTGGTCCATACACTAACATTCATAAGTTTGAGGGTGGTAAGATTTTGTAATGTATCTTATGCTCACCAAGGCAGCACCTATTTGATAAAAAATACAGTACAGAAATATTATTACAATTTAAATTTACTATTTGAATATATTTTAAAATGTAATTTTACTCCAGTCTTGTAACATGAAATGTGACACTGCTTCCAGAGAAAATAGTTCTCTATCCATATTTTGCTTCCTTCAGTGGAAAAGTTGTCTTGTCTGAATCAGGAGAGAAATATGCACAGATCAAGCAGTGGTTACAAACCAAAAGAGTCCAAATTAGATCTAAAACAAATATGTGGATGGATTTTAATGTGAGAGGACAACAGCTGATGGACTTTTTCACTGTAGAAACAATTATTAAGGATTATGGACTCGTATTTTGGCCGTTACATTAATGCTTGTGATGGATTTGTTTTTTATCAACACACAGATTTTCACTTCATAAAACGTTAACTGATGGACTGGAGTGCTTGGATTACTGGTGGATTATTGTGATGTTCTGATAAACTGTTTGGACTCTCATTCTGACGGCACCCATTCACTCCAGATCACCCATTTTAGTGAGCACTTCAAGGAATGACACATTTCTCCAAATCTGATGAAGAAAAAAACCTAATCTGGGATGGTCTGAGGGTGAGTACATTTTCAACAAAATTATTGGATTAACTTTTCCTTTAAAGAGACCAAGGACGATGAATGGTGGTTAAGGGTCCATTTGTGGAAATAAGACCCCTGAGCCAAACAGATGGTGCTGTTCAGAGTCAGAGAAACTAGGAAAAGAGAGAAAAGACAGTAATCGGGACCCCTGCATGAAACTATCGTGCTTTTATCCCTCATGCTTTCCTGCATGCTGCTCATCTCTCTCAATCTCTCGCTTGCTCCTCCAGTTCTTTGTCTATATTTGGCATGAGAATCAGAAGCTATAAATATCCGGCAATGAAGTTGGGAGGGTTTGGTTGGTCACGAATGAACTCAAAGAAATAGATCAGAAGCTCTACTCCAAAACCCAGTGAGTGCATATGATGCCTTAAAATGCATTATGGGTAGGCAGCTCGCTGGGGTTATAGGTTTTTATAAATTGTCTATTTTCACACGCAGAAGCGTCTGCTTTCTAGGTACAACTACAGCCTTGCATCAGTTTATATGAACAATCCAAACAGCACTTCCTTGTTTCTCTTGCCTTCTTGTTTACAGGTTTGTGATGTAAACTCATCTAAAACACTATTTTTGGCTTCCTAAAGAACCTTTAAGTGAACAGTTCTTAAAATGACCATTATATTTTTTTCTTAGTGTGAAGAACATTGTAATAATCTAAAGAACTTCTATAAATACCGCTATTTTTAAGAGAATGCCATTGTGTGCCGTCCATCTAAATTCTCCAGCACTTGAACTCTTCACACCCCTTTCCTGCCTGCAGCTTTAGGCCAAAACGGGAGAAGATTGGAATCTCGACCCAAATCCTGTTTAAGAAACAGGAACGCGGGGAAGCTCTTGAGCTCATCCAGGGCAGATAAGAGCACAAGTGTATGGACGGTCTCCAGCTCTTATCTTCTCCACACAACCCTCGATCTGTCCTGAGCTCACATCACATTCCTGAATGCTGATCTCATCTCCTAGAATACACAGCAGCAGCCCTGCCAAACAACATCGAAGACAACACAACTCACCGGGAAAACCTGCACAGGAATATTAACCAATATTATCAAGTTTTTCCCCAGAGGATTTGCTTTGAATGCTTTGTCTTTCAGAAAACTGATGTATTATGGATAATTACATGTAGGTTTGATGGTAATAAATACAAGTGTAGTTGTCTCCTGCATGCAGCAACAGGGATGAAGAACACTTTTAATTTTTTTTTTTAGTGTAAAGGATATTTATATGATGCATTTACCCAAAGTGACTTACAGCCATTGTTATTTTAGCATCACTGATATACTATTATAGCTTTTGTTAATATTTGTTAAACTTTTTTTCCATTTTATTGTCATTTTAATTTTTTTCAGTTGTTTATAATTATAGCTTCTTTTTAAAAATACGTATATTTAGTTTTAGTAATTAATTTATTTTCTTTTAGTTACTTTAGTTTCATTTACAGCTGATTTTTTTTTATTGTTTTATTTCCTTTAATGTTTATTTCAATTAATGAATATGTTTTTATGGTAATTACCTCTATACTGTTATAGTATTGATTAATATTTTGATAAAAATTTTGATTTATATATTTTCAGATTTAATTTAAATTTAACATTTAGTGGTTTTGTTGTGTGCATTTTTGTAAGTTTTTGGTTTAAGGGTATAGTTTTTTTATATTTATACTATTATTATTTATGTTTTTACACATGTTTTAGATTCAGTAATTTAACATTATACTTTCAGTATAACTTCACTTATTCAAATACAACTTAGATTTATTTAAAATTTACGTTGGTTGCCAACCCAACATTTAAACTTTTCACTTTTTTCTCATCTAATATATATATGTGTGTGTGTGTGTGTGTGTGTGTGTACGTACACACTGACACTTTGAACATGCATAGGAACTAAAGATGCGAAACAGAAAAAGGCAGACACATACCATCATAAACACCGGGCAGGTGAGATTTGTCGATGTCCGTTTCTGCCATGGCTGATTCCACACTGAGCTCACAGTCTCATGATGTTCTGAAGAAACCTGCAGCATCAAACACAACAAACACCAGAAGTCACATGCTGAAAAACACTTTTACTAGTATCACTAGCACAATTTCTTATCACTGTCAAACACTAGAAGCAATCAGTATGACTTCTGTAAGGTGCCAGCCATAATCTAATCTCCAGAAATCCTGAAACAATAAAACACACTGTGTTGAGGACGAAGACGCTGACAAAGTTCTCATTCTCTCTGGAATTTGTTTCCAGTTTGTGAGCATTCAATAATATTTTGTTAAGCTAAGGAAATATTTTTTGCCTATCAATAATAAAGCGGCACAAATATAATCCAATAAACTATACAACTATACAAACAAATATAATGGTGAAATACCATCAATGATAGCATAGCTTCAGTAAAGTTTAGCGGTCAGGTTAGATTGACCTTGCAATAAAAAAAAATATGAAAATTGCTGCCAAATGAAGACAACATAAAAAAACAACATTCAATACCACTGTTATGTCTGAAACAGTGCAGAATACACCACAGCAAAGCAAACAGCATTACCAGTGACATATGTTCAAGTGCATGTCTAATTCAGAGAAGCTGATTTCCATGGTTTATTTTAACAGCTTAAAACAAAATGCTCTAATAGTCCAAGTTTAATATTTTCAAATATAATTTCCATTTCAGTAAAAACTAGGTCACACTTTCAGTTTTAGTGATGCTGCTTCTAAATTCACTAAGAATACTAAACAACCACATACAGTAAACCTTATATATATATAATCAGTTATTTCATGTTAGTGCTCTATTTTTTAACTGCTATTTTGTGTAGCTGCACGTAAATAGACTTTATAGTGAATATAAGTCTTACAAGAACAAAAACAAAAAAAAACAACAACAAACACTATAATAAACAATTATTTCACAAAACAACAAAAACAAGATAAAAACAAACGTACCGTCTTCTGTCACTGCAGACACGTGCAGATCCGTGAAAGTCGCGTCTCCCTCGCGCGCACACACATACACGCGCGCGCGAGCTTAAATCAGGCGTGACACACAATAAAACACAAACACATGAGAGTGTCGTTTGACTAGCATCTATCTAAGGCTCTTCTTTTTTCCATCTTGAGTTCCGTGTCCTCCGTTCTTCATGTTCGGGAAATTTTTTTCCTCACACAATCACTGTTTAAGTTCAGATGCTACTTTAGTTCTCAGTCAAAACAAAGAGAATCATGTAGAGTTCCGCACGCGCCTTTCGCGCCACCTGCTGTTCATTCTGAGGAACTGTCTCGGGACTTT
The DNA here is from genome assembly GCF_003368295.1 of Carassius auratus. Lineage (NCBI taxonomy): Eukaryota > Metazoa > Chordata > Actinopteri > Cypriniformes > Cyprinidae > Carassius > Carassius auratus. The sequence goes on along the minus strand of NC_039278.1, from coordinate 19,077,757 downwards.
GGTCTACAAACATACAACTCCATTACAATATTTTGGGGTCATGTCTGCATACGTATTTTAAACGTTTCATGCCTAGAATGCTGTATTGACCAGTTTTATAATATTATATTATAGTTCTTATCATCAGGACATTTGCAGAAAGCGTATTTGGAAGAAGAAGAAAAAAACAGGTAAAAAAGCTGTCACTTTCCCTTTCATGAGGTACACCTTTGCATCTTATATCCCCATAAAGGATGCAAATTAATACCTTTTGAAAGCATCCCGACTCAGTTCCATCAGTTTTACAGATTTACAAAAAGCAGCTTAGGTTTGATAAATGGATGGACGGACAGATGGATAGATAGATGGATGGATGGATGGATGGATGGATGGATGGATGGATGGATGGATAGATAGATGGATGGATCTGTGGTTGAAGAGATGTGTCTATCACTCATGAAGTTCTGTGGCCAAAATAACTCACATTTTTTCTTTACACCATTAAGAAAATTGGTCACACTTTCTGTTTGCCATTTCCAGTCTCCTAAAATAGAAGGCACAAGGGTCGTAAGGAGGAAACCGCAGCAGGCATCATGGGAAATAAATCTCAGCAGCCTCTTAAATAAATGAATTAAGCGGGCAATTTGCCTGGCCGACTCCATCCTGCGAGCTCTAGCACAAAGTGTCGTTTTCCCACCTGCGTCCGGACGGATTTATGAACTCGGCTGGATTACATCCTGAACCCAGACACACAGACCCTGCACCTGTCTTTCACTTTTATTGATCCATTAATTCATCCTCTGTGAATTTACAAGCACAGAATATACGATGGGATGGAGACATGGCCAGCGATGGAAAGTATATAAGTGCAGGACAGAAACACGTTGAGACGAGACCCTCCTGACTAAAGTCACGGAAGAAAGAGAGTGTGTGTGTGTGTGTGTACGTGTCATCATGATGTGTAAACTCTTTCTATTCTTTGCTTTGCTTCTCAGCGTCCTCGAACCTCTGCTGGGACGTCCTCTGATCCATTCGGCAGAGATGACCTACGGCAGGCCTGGTAAGTGCTCTCATCTGCTCTCATTCACACACGCTAAAGTTCAGCAGGTTATATGTTATATATCATGTTCACCTGTAGTTCTTGTAGAAGAGGAGCAGGGGGTCAGTCCAGACGACCTGAGTTACTCCAAGCAGGCGTATCTGTCCCAGGGTGCCGCAGGATTCGGTTACCCGTCCCTCATCACTGGAGACATCAGCAGTGATGGTCAGCGGTTCATTTCAATATGCTCTTCCCTAAAACTCGCTGTGAAGCCACAGGGCAATTTCGACTTATGCTTTCCAGTCTTATTTAAGTATCACTGAGATATTATTATAGTTTGAATGAATATTTCATTTATTTTAACTTGAGAGTTTTAGTAATTTTATTTTGTTTTATATCTATATTAGTTTAGTACATCAAGTACAAAATGAAAATGATAAATGCTGCCTTGCCAGCTCTCTGAATTAAAATTAGTTTAGAGATACAGTACAGACCAAAAGTTTGGAAACATTACTATTTTTAAATGTTTTTGAAAGAAGTCTCTTCTGCTCAACAAGCCTGCATTTATTTGATCAAAAATACAGAAAAAAATGTAATATTGTGATATATTATTACAATTTAAAATAATATATTTTAAATGTATTATACTTTAAATTATAATTTATTTCTGTGATGCAAAGCTGAATTTTTAGGATCATTATCACATGATCCTTTAGAAATTATTCTAATATGATGATTCATTATCAAAGTTGGAAACAGTTCTGCTGCTTAATATTTTTTCAGAACATGTGATACTTTTTTTTTTAGAATAGTTTGATAAATAAAAAGTGATTTTTTTTTTTTTAAATACAAATATTTTGTAATAACAATATACACTACTGGTCAGTAATTTGGGGTCAGTATTTTTTTTTCTTTCTTTTAAAAAATAAAATAAAATCAATACTTTTATTCAGCAAGGATGTGTTAAATTGATAAAAAGTGATAGTAAATATATTATTATAAAAAAAATTATTTTGAATAAATACAGTTCTTTTTAACCTTTTATTCATCAAATATATTAGACAACAGAACTGTTTCCAACACTCATAATAAATCAGAATATTAGAATGATTTCTAAATGATCATGTGATCGACTGGATGTTACATGTGACACTGAAGGCTGGAGTAATGATACTGAAAATTCAGCTTTGCATCACAGGAATAAATTATTTTTTAAAAGTATATTCAAATAGAAAACTATTATTTTAAGTTGTAATAATATTTCACAATATTATTGTTTTTTCTGTATTTTTGATCAAATAAATGCAGGCTTGATGAGCAGAAGAAACTTCTTTCAAAAACATAAAAAATAGTAATGTTTCCAAACTTTTGGTCTGTACTGTACATTCTCATTTAATCTTGAGAAACAACTGAGACATTAAATAGAAACAGTGAACCTATACTGATGTCCTTGTTACATTATCCCAACAATTATATTGTTCAATTATAAATATTTTAAATTATTAATAATAATTCATGACGTTTTTGTTGTAATTGACATTTAAATGCAGGGTTACGGTAACAGAAGGGATTGATATCAGCAGTTGGACGTAACTCACTCTTATCTAGTCTTGTTCTTCATTTCCCTCTCAGGTCTCAGAACAGCTGGATTCGTCTCGAGTCGAGATGCAAAAGAAGTGAGTGATTTATTGACATCTCTGAACATGATATCAATAGACAGCTATGAAGGATAATTTAAGCATACTGACTCAGTTTGTCGTTCAGGTCTTGCTGGAAAAGCCGTTGTCAAGTCGTTTCCTGGGCGGCAGGAAGCAGTATCGCAAACGAGGCGGCAACACAGAGTGTTTCTGGAAATACTGTGTCTGAAACATCCAGTTAATAACACTCAAGCACTTACACACTTACAGTACGTGCGCCTGCGTGTTCTCAGCTTTACGTGTCATTTTCAACGCTAGTGCACAAACTGTGGGCCTGATGCACTAAATTTGCAAAAAAAAGATATTTATGTTTGATGTTGGTAAAATAGTGTATAATTTATTTGTATATACCTGTATATGCTTTAAGCTTTGATGTAAATAAAGTAAATATGTTTAAAAAGGTTATTGTGTGCATACTACTTTAGAAAGTAGTTACATTAAAAGGCTCGAAATACAAAAAGAAAATACTCTGAGGACTGTATTGGAGTCACTGTGGTATTTTATTCATAGTTATCATGTGGTGTCAAAATATTTCCCTGAATTTGACACGAAATGGCTTTTTTTTCATACAGTTTGTTGTATTTTGCACCTTTTTTTCTCCGTAAAATACACTGGACTGATATTTACATTCTAAAAATTTTACAAAATGTATCTTTGATCACAAAACTGTACAGATCATAGGTTTTCTGTTGGGGTGGGACTGACGGGTCAGTAATCGAGCCTCTAAAGTAACGGAGTCTAATCTGACTTCAGGAACGGCACAGAAAACACAACGACACGTCAGCTCTGACGCAGATCAATACAGGTTAATAAATAAAAAAGACAAGTGGACAAAAACGAAGTTTGGAGAAAATAATACGGTAAACTGCACTGTCTTTTTATCTACTTTATGATGGATTTGAGAAATTGAAAGGGTATTAATACGGAGCCTTGAGGTACTAATATGGACCCTGTAGTGGTAAATATGGTACAAAGGTGTAACATATGAAAGGGTACTGTCCCAGTGACAGCTACTGTACTGTATAATAATATATACTGTATTATAATAATCATGCATAAATAAAAATTACTTTGTATTTTGACAATTAATCAGATTTTCCTCCCAAATTCAAATGATGAAAATAAATGTCACAATGCTAACAATCATAATGGTCATCCTTTTTATATGTAAATTTACAAAAATCTTTTTTTTTGGGGTAAAATGTGCGATCAACCCAACAGACACAACAGAAAACTTTCTGTATATTCTCATTACACCATCACTGAGAGTTTTATACCAGAGCATGACATTGTTAGACATCATTCAAACACATGTTTATTGGAAAAAATATTTGAAATTGAGAAAAGAAAAATAAACAAACTCTTGACAGAAAAACTTATTTAAGGCCTCATTCAAATTATTCATTTGGATTGGATGAACTCAATAAGGATTGAAGATCTTTGTGCTCTGGACTAAATCTCATTCCTTTTCATTCGTAGACGCTGTTAGATTTTAGCGGTGAGTGCTAATGTTTTTACACGCATTTATATCTGCGCAAGTGGTCAGGAAACTCATTGCAGGGACTTCTTGGAGATCATAAACCCTCCTGAGCCAGCAAGATTCAGTAGAGGACACATTATTAATGAACAAAAACATTCGGGCAAAATATGAAGTACTCTTATGACACCACTACCCAATTAAAGTCTGATATTCACAGCTGTCGGGGTCCATGGACTGTAACGGAGAACAGCAGAGAGAAATGCATGGTCACGTGGCGAGCGTCACTCATTGTCCAAACTCACTCTGACGCGGTTTCATGTCCTCAGGAGGAGTTATGAGAGACTGGCACACAGATGCAGGTGTCTCTCTCTTGTGAAAGCAGAAAAATCCCTGAGTCCCAGAGGCCTGGAGGTCCAGCGGGGTCTGTGGTCAGGTGTCTGTGTTGGGTCTGGTGTCCTGTGACGGACCGGAGCTGACCGGAGTGGGAGGGTTTGGACAATCAGTCTGAAGGTTCAGATTTTGACCCGGTTCCATGGTGTTACAACTCACACAACCCTAAAAAAAGAAATAAATATATTAGATTATGATGAAACACAATAAAGATAGCAGCTGAATGATGCAAAGCAGCAAATCAGTATATTAAAATTTTTTCTGAAGATCATGTGACACTGAAGACTGGAGTAATGATGCTGAAAATTCAGCTTTGATCACAGGAATAAATTACAGTTATTTAATAAGAGTTTTTTAAAAAATGGACTGGATCTAACAATTGGTAGCAATACAAAATAAAATTATATCATCATAACATATTCCATTGGTATTTATAAAAAAAACAAAACAACTTCTATCAAGTTAATCCTTGTAAAATATTTTCAATTATAAATCATGATATTTGAATACAGTTTTTTCCGGCCTATAAGTCACACACAAAATAAAACATTTAGCCTTATCTCCTGATGTGCAGAGGTATTATAGTTAACTAAAACTAAAAGTATAGAAATATTTTTGTTACTTGAAATAAAATAAACATGAACTAATATATATATATATATATATATATATATATATATATATAGATAGATACAGATTTAATAATTATTAAATAATTAATAATTAATTAAATAATTAATAATTAATTAAAAAATACAAGTATAAAATTATAAAGCAAATCTACTGAACCTCTCAAGATAAGATTTTAAATTGCTCTTCTGTTAATCAGCCAAGCATCCATTTACAAATATGAATGAATATGACCAATACACTGGCCTATAACGTTGCATATGTTTGATAGTGCTGTAAATGAGGGGTTGTAGACCTGTGTGTTGATCTCCTGTGGGACGCTGTGCTGATGGATCCAGGGATGGACCGCGGCCAGCTCTTTCTTCTGGTCCTGCGTGAACCAGGGCTGCATGGGCTGCATCAGAACCAGCTTCTCCCGGTCTTCTTGAAGAACCTGGGCCTGATCCCTGCATGGATGTCCACACACACACACACACACACAATAAAACTCACTTATGCTGCCTCACATGTTTGTTTGATGACAGTCGACAGCACATTGATAGTTTAAACATCTAGGCCTGGCAGATTCGCCCTCTCCTCCGTCCATAATAAGGTGCTTGTGTCACCTCGTCAAGCTCTTTATCACGGGTCTCATTGTGTACCGTCACCTGGAGTCACCTACCTCAGGGCTGACGGTGCAATGAGACATTTAGCCTGATCAGAACTACCTCAGCGAGAGAGCCTGGCAGCGCTATCTCTTTCTCCTGTGGAAAGAGACGCTCAGATGGTCATGTTTCTCTCAGGTTTCTCAGAGGAATGAGCGGGAACCCAGGATTCAGAGGAAGAGAGAGCGAGAAATGTTCTGGGTCTGGTACCTGGGGCAGATCTGATAGGTCATCATGTGGGGTTCGGGCGTCTGCTTGATCATGCTCCATACTGGGTTGTCCTCGTTCTTTTTAAAGCTCGTATGCTCCTTGTCCTGGGCCTCCGTGGACTTGCGTGCTTTCCGTGATGTGTCTGACGAATCGTTGCTGGCGAAGTACTTGCTGCTATTGCTGCTGCCTGTGAACGTGAAACATTAGGGGTCAGTTTAATGAAACTTTCGTGTTTCACAGAAGAAAGTCATACAGGAACAAAATGATGGTGAAGAGTTCTGTTTTTTCTGCATTTAAATAATCTTCTGGAAGAAAATATGTAACTGATCAAACACCATTAAAATAAAGATACTATTTTATGGTTGAAATGGCATTTAATAAATAATCAATGCCATTTTAAATTTATATTTTATGTCTGCAATTTTGTATGTGTTTGGCTTATGGTAAAGCACTATAAATTATTAATAAATACATTCACACCATGCCCTAATTTTATACATGGGGAAGAATCTATTTTTATTTGATTTATTTGTATTGGTATTATATAGCTTGAGCATCAGCCCCTCATCAAAATTGCAGAAATATAATATATAATAAATGAAATATTTATTATTATTATATCAATTAAACATACATTTTAACATAGTTTACACAATATTTCACTCAAAACGTGAAAGTAAAAAAAAAACAAAAAAAAAACACTATTATATATACACATATTTATTAAATTTAAAGTAATTTAATAATTTAAATATTACTTGAAAGTTTGGTTTTAAGGAATTACTGACTGACACAAGGATGAAATACCATTTCTGTTTAGCCAATGCCAATAATCTCAAAGGACAGAAACAGTCCAACTAATTTACTACTAATTAATCTATCACTAGTTCAAACCCTAGATAGGTTGATCTGTTATAGTTAATTAAAACTAAGCCTGAAAAAAATAAATAATAATATAATATAATATAATGTAATGTAATATATATATATATATATATATATTTTTTTTTTTTTTTCTTGATAATGGAAATTCAATGCAAAAAAACCATGCATAATTCTTCCCACCCAACACTGAGTGTGATGGACAGGTCATTTTGAGCCGCACCTGTGTGACTGCTAGATGTTCTGTTAGAGCAGAGTCCCGAGCCGGAGCCCAAAGAGCCTCCCAACTCCCCGGAGCCACTGCCTGAGGCGTTGGAGCCGGTTCCTGAGCGGGCGTCCTCCTGTAGCAACTGCTCAAGCATTTCGCTGGAGGTAGAATGGGCATCCTGGTTCCCCGACTCGCTGGGAGCGTCCTCCTGTGAGCAGAGAAACACACAGCTGGAGTCATGCTGACTGAGCCAGTTCACTTCAGATCATAATTCATTACTTCTCTTTAAGGATAAACAAAACAAAAACAAACACAAAAGAAACAAAAATATGCATAAAAATATGCTTAATTAAGGCCCTTTCACATGAAAAGTAGTTTAATATTCTATCTATCTATCTATAAATATACACTTAAATATTTTAAGAATAATTATTAATAACATTCAATAAAATTACATAATTGGTACTTACTAATTACTAAGGCCCTTTCCAATTTTTATAAAATATTTATGTGAATTCATATATATTGTAATTTGTTACGTAAAAAAAAAAAAAAAAAAAACTATATTTTTAATTATATTTTAATATTATTTTCAGAATTATTATAATACCAGTATAACTTTTAATATCAACTTTTGATGTTGAACATATAATTCTAATGCATTTTACCTTTATATTTAATGTATTTTAATAATACTTAATATAATAACATAACTTACAGCTTTTCCACGTGAATGTTTACAAATATTTCAAATATACATTTGAAAGATATTCGAATATTTTACCACAGTATATGCATTTTAATAATAAAAAATATATCGGTCTATATATAGGGCCCATTGAAGTGATTTCTTATAAGTATTTTAAACAAATTATAAATAAAAACAATTGATCTCTTACAACCCTTCCACATGATCCTTTTCATATTTGTAATATATTTCAATATTATACTTAAATGTAAGTATTTAATAAGAATAAACTAAATAACAATTGGTCTCTAAAGGCCATTTCATATTAATTTTTTAAATTTTACTTACATATTTTATTAACTATTAATATAATAACATATTATGGGGTCATAAAAACAGCATGCACCAACATTTTAATGAAATACTTTTTAAAATGGCTTCAGATGGAGTAAATGACGTCACTCCTCAGGTTAATTCAACTTAATTAAGTCTGATCTGAGCTGGTCTCACCGCTCTGGCGTGGTGCTCATGCAGACTCTCTGGACCGGTGCTGTTCTGGGCTTCGGTGGGTTTGGTCAGCTCCTCCTGGAGTAAGTTCAGCTGGATGGGTGAGCTGGAGCGAGAGCTGGAGAAGAGTGCTGTAGGTTGTGCTGCATCAAGGTCTTCCCCAAACCAGGGGGCAGGTATCGAGTCGACCTCCGCTGAGGCTCCCGGTGGCATCCCAGCTCCTGTGACGCTGGGTCCTGGAGGATGCTCCTGAGATGGAGACCCATGTGGCATGTGGCCACCAGGCGGGATGTAGCCACACATATTAAAGGGAGGCTGGGGAACGACTCCAGGTGCCGGGACGGGCATCCCCTGCAGATACATGCCATTGTTGCCGGGGTACATGGGGTAATTAGGAAGCAGGACGACCATCATGGGACTCATGGGATGCATGGGTTGGAGGTTCTGGACACCTTGGTCAGGCTGGACCACCATGGGCTGCTGACCTGCACCGAGCACCGTGAAGTAAGGGGCCGACTGCATGGGCACTGCCATGGGCGGCACAAAGCCGATGTTGGATGGCTGGGGCTGAGACGACTCTGAGGACGGCCAGGAGGAATGAGGCGCTCCTGTGGGTCTGGGAAGTGACCAGTAGTTGCCCGGCTGGGAGCCGTAGCTGTCAGACGAGTCTTCTGGTTTGGGACGCTTGTGCTTGTTTGGAGGACGCACAACATCAGCTGAGAGTAGATGGGAAAGTAGAGTTAATGCTACAGGCCAATGTTATCCCAATCAATCAATAAATTCTGATTAAATAATATATATATATATATATTATATATATATATATATATATATATATATATATATATATATATATATATATATATATATATATATATATATATATATATATATATATATATATACATATACATATATATATATATATATATTTTTTTTTAAGTCAAATATTGTGTTTTTGTGTGTGTGCGTGTGTGTGTGTGTGTGTATATATATATATACATACACACACACACACACACACACACACACACAAAAACACAATATTTTACTTAAAATATCACAAAAAAATTTAAAACACCAATTATATAAAAATGTTAAATTAAAAAACTAATAATATCAATTATAATCATTTGTATCAATAATTAATATTACATAATAAAAATATAAAACAAAAAAATTTGGACTAATAACTAAGTGCTTTGTATATTTCAATATATTAAAGTATTAAATTATTATTACAAATATTTCATTTATTGGATTTTCCAACAATATTTATTAGCACACTGTTAATGTGTAAAGTTTTTCTTTACATTTACAGATAAAAAATAACTATATAAAATATATATAGTTTTAATAATAGATAGTTGCAGACACTTTTATCCGAAGCAACTAAAAAAAAGAAGAACATGACAAGTTAATAGACTGATACATAACAACAGATAGCGCGCACACACACACACACACACACACACCTCTGTGATGAGAATGGGCCTTGCTGCTGTTGTCCTGCTGGAGGTAGGAGCTGTAAGGACTCTGCAGGATACGATGTTGGAAACGATCTACGAACTGCTGCTCCTCCTTCTGGGTGTGGGCCGACAGCACCTCTTTAGTAAGACCCAACACGAGTAACTCCTCCTGAGCCGCTGAGGAGGAGGTGCTGGGGGCGGGGCATGCAGGAGTGGGGGCGGAGTCTGTAGGTTCACTCCCCATTGGAGCATCTTCTAAAGCTGTGACCTCTAGAGGAAGACGAGCGAAAAAAGTCACCCACATCTCGGATGGCATGAGAGTGTGCAAATTAAATAGCAAATTCTAATTGGGTGAACTATAACTTTAAATAAATTTTGGGTCAGTGTAACTCACCCGACTCGGGCTGTGGGACGTGCACTATGGTGCTGCTGTAACTGCACTGACTGGTGACGGACACCACGCTCATGGCTTCTGTGGAGATTGTAATGTCTGTGAGCGGCGCTCCCACCACCGCTGCCGTCGTGACCGATCCCGCAGACACCTGGCTGTCCAGAGCACCAGCGCCCTCTGCAGGAGAAAGACAGTCATCAGGATCTGTGCAGGGTTTTAGGAGGATACAGACCCGGTTGGAATGGACTTTGAGAACTCGTACCGTCTTCATGTGCGGCCGCTGTGGGTTTGTCTTCCTCAGACATGGAGGATGAAGATGACGTAGTGATGGACAGAGATTCGCTCTTTCGTTTCAGAGGAGACGTCGCACAGCTCTCCAGATATCTAGAAGAACAAACAAACCTCAATAAATAGATCTCAGGCTACACTTAAAATTAATGATAATATCCAAAAAAAAGTTTCTAATGTTTTTTTATATATATTTTTTATTTAATTATTATAGAAAACGCATTTTTTATTATTAATTAATGTTAATATTAAAATTAAATAGATAGTATATTAATATTACACACACACACTTATTTATATAAATGTGTGTGTGTAATATTAATAATATAATAATTATTTATTTTAATATTAATCTAAATAATGATATATTCATATGATAGTTAAAAAAAATGAATTATCCAATTATATTTATTACTACACCATTATTTTAAATAATATTTGTATTATTTATAATTATTTGTGAATTTCCAAAATATAAAATAACTACTTTATATAAAGCATTTATACTTTTTTATATTATATTATATTACGAAGTTGCATATTTAAATTAAGTTAATTACAACAACAAAATTACTGACTTTTCTGGATTATCCAGTAATGGATAACACTGTTCATGAATACACTATTATTTCAAATGTAATCTTCTATCATATATACATTATATAAATAATTATATAAAATAAAATACAATTTTATTGACTGCATATTTAAAATATTTATCCAGTAATTATTAATCACCCAGTAATTATATATAAATATATAAATAAACACACACACACACACACAAACAAACACACACAAACACACACACACACACACACACACACACACACACATATATATATATATATATATATATATAAATAAATATATGCATACATACATACAAAAACAAACAAACAAACAAACACACACACACACACACACACACACACACACATATATACTAGCTTCACCTGATGATGCTGTCCACACAGTTGATCTGCTGGTAGGATGGGATGTGTGGTTGTTTCCGGGCTTCTTGAAGAGACTGCTTTAGATGATCTCTAATTCCCAAACCCTGACTGGTATCAGGATAAACGCCTGCTGCCGCCACTGATGAAAACAAATATAGTTTAAATATATTACACCTTGACCAATTGATAAGATGACTGTAGACAGATATAGAGAAGACATCCCAGACCTGCAGTGGCTGGTCCTAAAGGTGTGAGCTTCCTCCTGGAGTCCAGATACGCCTGCTGGCCCCAGCTCTTCACTTTACTGACATCAGCACAAAACCGCTGCAATGTCATCTACAACACACAAGATCCCTCGTTAGCTCCAGTCAAACCAACATTCATATGTGACTTTACAAGCACTTTCAGGCGTACTCGTTCTCTGTGCGAATCCTCCCAGAGGTTTCCATTACTGTCGCTGGACGAGGCCACGCTGATGTGTTGCTCGTGAGAGCCGTTACTAGCCAGACTGCCATAGCCACTGGATCCATTATTGTGTACAGGCTGAGTGAAAGACAGATATGATTAAAATGCAAGCCTTAAATGTGCTTAGCAACTGTAGCAAAGCCACATATGAAGCAGTGTTATATACTATCAAAGATATTTTTTTTTTGTTTGATTCAAATTTTTACTTTTTTTTTTTTTTTCAGCTTAACCATTTCCATTAACAAGGTTTTTTTTTTAAAACATTTTTTATACAGTTTGTGGACTGACTATTTTCAGATTTTAGATTGCCGTCATCTTGCTCTAATTAAAGGAAGGCAATACACATTGTGTTTTGAAAAGTGCTTTCCTATAACTTTTTATGTAATTTTCCTCACACAAAGAGATCCACGCTAAACTATTCAAAAACATTTGTCTGGGGTCAGAAATTAAAAATTAAAAATTAAAAGTATGCATTTAGCAGATGCTTTTATCCAAAGCGACTTACAGTGCATTCAGGCTATCAATTTTTCTCTATCATGTGTTCCCGGGGAATCTAACCCATTAGAACATGTCTATCTAACCATAACATTAGAAATGCCTTTACTGTCATTTTTGACCAACTGGCCTGCTAAAAGGCTGCTAACGTAGCTCTCCCTCAGTAGATTTAGTGATCTCTCACCTGTGAGAAGAGCTTGTAGATCATGGCTTGCAGCTCTTTAACGTCCTCACACATGCCTGGCTGCTCAGGTTTACTCCGTGCAGAAAAAACGTCCTCATTCAGAGGTCCACTACAGAGAAGACACACAAAAACAAGTGCTTCTGTATGAGCAAATGTCCGTGCTCGGATACACAACACAACTGGCGCACTCACAAGCCGGCGCTTACGTGCGAACTTTGTGCCTTCCGATGATGAAGGCCACTTTACGGCTCCAGGGGTTGATGAAGCTGGACCAGCTGGAGTCCAGGGTGACGTAGTCCCCGTTCTGACACTGGAACCGGACGGGTGAGTGTTCAAACGGAGGCTGGCCCGCGTACTTCAGAACTGAAGGAGTCAAGACCAATTTAATGAAAACCTTTTTATTACAAGACTGCTAAAGACTTTACAATGTAGCTGTAATGGATGTACTTCTGCGGTGCATGGACAGCATGAGCATGCGGTCGTCTGGATGCAGGCAGGTCAGAACTGAGGTACCGATCAGGTCCTGAGGGAGGTAACCGAGCAAAGGCACCGCACTGTGGACACACACACACACAACTAATACATGAAGAATCACTTACCGCAAGGAAATGCATTTACTTTAAATCTCTTGTCCCTAAAATGCACGTCTCAAGGTTGGAGGATCGAATCCCAGGGGACACATGAGAAAACTGTCAGCCTGAATGCAATATTAAGTTGCTTTGGATAAAAGTGTCTGCTAAATGCATAAATGTACATTTTAAAAAACAAGATATCAAACTTTCTGCCACTGAATCAAAAATAAAACAATAGTTAATTTTCTCAGAAATGCGAGTTCATATCTTGCAATTCTGACTTTATAACACGCAATTGTGAGTTATGAAGTCAAAGTTGTGAGTTATAAAGTTGGGAATAAAGAACAAAATATGTGATATAAACTCACAGTATGGAAGCCCACTAAATATAATAATATAATAATATAATAATGGTTTCCACCACTAAATAAAAAACAATTGTGGGCTATAAAGTCAGAATTATGAGATATAAACGAGAAAAAAAAAAAAACTAAAAAGAGTCGGAATTGCAATTTTTTTTTTTTTCTGTAGCTCAAGTGGTAGAGCATTGCGTTAGCAAGCGCAAGGTTGTGGGTTCGAATCCCAGGGAACACATGTTAGGAATAATTGTTAGCCTGAATGCAATGTAAGTCGCTTTGGATAAAAGCGTCTGCTAAATGCATAAATTTAAAATTTTTATTTAATATTTTATATAGTGGCAGAAATTGGCTTCCATACAGCTCAGCCATACTCTATGCAACATAATATTTAATAATAATAATATACTGATCAGCTTTCCTCGTGCAACATATTATTTTCAAATAGCAATACTACTACAACTACTACTAATAATGTGGTACTTTGTGCTTTACTCCATGCTACATATTATTTTTGGAATAATAACAACAATAACAATAATAATTGTATTATTTGAACTCATAACTATTCGCCAAAGCTGCTGATTCCTTTACTTGGCTCTTGAGACTAAAGGTGAAAATCACTCACCGGTCGTCCACTTCTAAAAAGACACAGCCTGGTGAATGAGTCGTGCTGAATATGCGCTTGTCCATGGGAATGCGAGGGGCTGGAGACAAGAAAAAATAAAAAAATAATGATGACTAAATAAGACAAAAAAAAAAAAAAAGACAAACAGGTAACATACTGAGTTCATGTCTCAAAGTACTATACTACTGTTTAAGAGCGTGACGGGGTGAAAGGTCACACGGCTCGTACCCTCATATCCTGAGATGATGCGTTCGGCCAGGGCCAGACAGCATGGCTCTTCCTCTGCGCTCGGTCCCCGAACCTTCAGCAGGTATGGAGTGATCCGGAAAGGACTATAACGCATCTCTCCATCTCTATCTTTCCCTCCTCTGAACACAGACACACACACACACACATAAAACGTTCAAAAATATTATGAGTCTGACTCCACTGACAACAGAGAGAGCAAAAACCAAACTAAACTGAATTGGATAATGATGCTTACATGAGTACATGATACTGTATGGTATAAAGCACTATATAATACATACAATGTGATTTGACATAATGAGATGATCAGATGAGAATGAGTAATGATGCTGTATAGACTGCAAAAAAGTCCACAGGAAGTAGAAATGAAATCATAAATGAGGTGAAACTCACTCACCTGATTCGACAGAAGAAGGACTTGACCTGGGCGCATTCAAACAGAAGCGCTGCTACAGAGAGACAAGACGAATAACATTTTTATTCCTAAAATATATGCATGATTAAATGTACATGCAATATCAGTGAAATGCTTCCTAAGTGGAGCTTTAAACTGGAATGTAACAGTTCCTCACCGCTGTCTGTGCCCAGGTTCCAGGGCGGCAGTCGCGGCTGCGCCGTGTGCGAGTAAAACACATTGACGTCCTGATGGTACAGCAGCTCCACGAACTTGGCAGATTCCAGAAACTTCCTCTTGCAGTGAAGCACGCTGGACGCCTGTTCAGACGCGTGAACCACCTTCCCAGAGGCCAGAGAGAAGACCACCACAAACGTGTCCTAAAAAAAACAAGAGAGCGGTCTGTGAACACCTCGTACCCACTCATTAAAGGGCTAGTTCACCCAAAATGAAAATTCTGACATCATTTACTCACTCTCAAGTTGAACAAAACCTGTGTTTATACTATGGAACGCTGGAATACTATGGAAGTCAATGGCTACCAGCAACTGTTTGGTTACTAGAACATCTTTACTGTTCAAATGATGAATAAACTCATTTAGGAACAACCTGAGGATGAATACATTTTTTCATTATCCCTTTAAGGCTAGAAATCACAGGTGAATAGGGTAAAAAAATAAAATAAAATAAAAATTACAGATATCACCCAATTGATTGATTACATTAAGAATTGCAATATCAGTTTTATTTTTAATGGTACATTTTCGGAAATGTTTACATATACATTATCTATTTTAATATGTACTAATTTGCATACCTTTCCAAGACATACATCTGAACACTGGGTATAGCCAGGTTCCAAATCCTTTATTTTGATGTCATATTAGAGTTAAAGATTTTTACAAAGGGGATTTTTAATATCTCTTTTTATCACTGTCTTTTAAATCAGACAATACTGTCAACAGACAGAAAAAAGTACATTTTCTCCATGTCTTAAGGAATTAAATAATATAGGCTTATGAACAACTTGGGAGACATTTAGTATCACTGAAATACCATTATAGTTTTAGTTAATATTTTTAATTAGATGTTTTCTTTCATGCTCATTTAAGTAGTAATATATATTATTTTTGTCATCTCTAAATACGTCTATATATTTATGATTTCAGCTTTAGTTTAAATTATTTTAGCACATCAAGTTACTTGTATTGTATCAAGTTACTTATATTGAGTAAACTAAATATATTACATATTATTAACATTTATTTTATTTCGAGTAGTGAGTTATTTATTTACTTTCATGGTTTTAGTTTTCCTTTTCTTTTTAGCCAACTATAATTACTTTGAAATAAGAACATTTTGAATATAGATAGAAATAAAATCAAAGTGTGGTGTACGTAAGTGCTGCTGCAAATGGAGATTTCAGAAACCTTTATATAGAGGTCTTGTAATTAAAATCTACAGATGCGAATAGATATAAGTGCAAGTGTATTTTGGATGTTTTCTATCCACTAATCTGAACATAAAAATTACGAAAAGCCAGATGGCCCAAAACCTGTGACCAGTGCATGAAAGAACAGAGTTTCTTGCATTAAGGCTTTCAGAGGAAACGGAGCAGGACATACAGTGTTTTTGGGCGTGTGTTCGGATGTGATTCCCTCCAGATCCTCCAGCGTGCACACAGTAGTGTCTCGTCTCTCCTCCAGTCCGGAGCTCATTAGTAAGGTGTAGTACTCGCTGTTTGCTGCAGGAGGCGTCAGAGGAAGAGTAAAAATGAGCCACAATCTAGTTAATCAGTGTTTAATCAGGTTTGCTTTAACAACAGAGCAGGTGGCTCACAAGATTACATAGCATTACATCATAGACTGACTACTGACATTTATTTCCAGTGATGGCAAACAGAAATAAACAAACACAGGCACTGTTAATACTACTAATACAGATTTGATTAAAACAAAAACAAAATGCATAATGATTAAATCCCTTAAAATATTACCAAAATATTGCACTACAGTTATTGTTTCTACATGAACTCTGCAAAGCTGCCAATAATTTATCACAACATTGCAGTACATTCTGCAAAACAAAACACAAGTTTGCAGAACTTGCAGCAAACCTATAGCAACACAACAATGGTTATTTTGCGAAAGCAATTGTGTAAGTGAAAATATGAAACTGCTGCACATTTAAAACAAAAATTAAATAAAATGACAAATTGATTGCATTAAAACAATCCCTCCGTGGTGTTTTAGCAGATTTCTTTGCATAAGCAACATTACAGATGAATTTTCCAAGTGATAACTGTAATCTATAGGACTTTCTTCATGCATATCAGATTTGTATTTTATTTTATTTATTTTTAACAACCATACATTATTACGAATGATTCAGCAGAACGTTTCTTGAGTTCTGGTGTCTGTTATTAATGCAACAATGTCATCAGAACATCTGTTCTGGGTCAATGAGGCCAACATTATAAACTAAATATAATGAAATAAAGTTTTTTTATTAGATTTTAATTTTATTAGAAGCTCATAATCATGTTTTATCTGAAATAAAATATTACGTTTCGTTCTTTAACATTTTTAGTTTACTATAAAGTTTGTTCAAACAGCCCAAACATTCAAAACAACATTTTTGGATTCTGTTGATTAGGAGAATCTATTCCCCAAAAACCAGGAAATACAACTCTACCACATTCCAGCGTGTTGGGTTTCACGGTAACTTAACGCCATGACGCACATGATGACGTCACGCAGAAGCTATCAGCATCAGCCCACATCATCCTAACACAGGCGTTAAACTGTAAGAAGTATCTGATGCAGCGACAAACATGGGAAAGCGTTGATGTATGAAAGCAGTACG
This sequence comes from Carassius auratus, assembly GCF_003368295.1. Classification (NCBI taxonomy): domain Eukaryota; kingdom Metazoa; phylum Chordata; class Actinopteri; order Cypriniformes; family Cyprinidae; genus Carassius; species Carassius auratus. The sequence continues at coordinate 19,060,091 of NC_039278.1, read as the reverse complement.
TGCACGAACACCATGAACAGATTCAGCAGGAGTTTCCTGCTAGCGAGCGTTTAGGACCTGGACGCACCCTTCCTGCAGTCAAAGCCTGTTACATAATCACAGACCGAATGTGCGCTGTCCCTCTAGTGGCTTCATGCTTTGAGAAGATGCCAAAAGAGGTGTATGTGTGTCCTGGTGTTCTCTACATAATGAGAACCTAACAAGGACATTTTTTTGGTCTCCTTGAGGAAAAAAGCTTGTAAATAATACAGAATTAAGTTTTTTGAAAATCTAAAAAGTGTAGATTTAGCATTAGGGGGATGGAAAATACAGTTTGTATAGTTATAAAAACCATTACACCTATGAAATGTCCCCATAAACCATGGCAAGCGGCGTATGTGTACCTTGTACTTGTTTGACACAGTTCAGTGCGTAGTTGAGCGCCTCCACAGTACTGGCTTTACTGCGGCTTCTCTTCTCCGACGGCAGCCGTTTCTTCATCTCCTGCACCGTCTGCATCATCTCTCGGTGCGTCTGCTCACGCCCGTGCTCCGTCTGCTCACTGCACACGCACACGTTCACATTCATTATCATTTCAGGCTTATTTCAATGAATGATACACGGAAGCCCATTTCTGCCACATAAGAAAATGTGTTGGAAAAGAACTAAATGACGACAAAAGTGGAAAGTATGAAATACTAAGTTACTAAGTTGACATTTTTGTGACTTTTTAGATCATATATATTTATTTCTTGTATTTTTTATAACTTTTTTGTCGATTTATCTAATAATAATGACTTATAAAAAGTCATAATTGTAACAAAGAAAAAAATCTATATTTATCTCAATTTCAACTTAAAGCTGCAGTAGGTAACTTTTGTAAAAATATATATTTTTCATATTTGTTAAACCTGTCATTATGTCCTGACAGTAGAATATGAGACACATTCCGCAAGACGCAAGCAGTTCTGTTTATTAACCGCTAGAGCGTCAAAAGTTCCATACCGCAGCTTTAAGTCATAACTATGATTTAACAAAGTATGATTTTGTTATATGATGGTAATAGGCTTCCATAGTTTTAATAGGTATATGTATGTTGAAATTATTTACTTTTGATGTTATAATTATGCTTTTTTTTTTATCTCATAATTTCTTTTTTTCTACATGATGTCCCTTTTGACTCTTTATTTAAAAGTTTAAAAAAATGAATTCTCAATGTTATATAGATATTTTATCTCATCATTTTGACTTTTTGTGTCAGAATTATGATTTAACAAAGTGTGATTTTGTTATGTGGTCAAAAATTCTAATAATTTCTGTCAATTTATCTCATAATCAACCTCAATGTCAATTTCGACTTAATTTTAAACTTATAATTATATACTATAATTTCAACATATATATATATATATATATATATATATATATATATATATATATATATATATATATATATATATATATTTTTTTTATTCTTATTGTTTTACAATAGTATGATTTTGTTTTCTTATTTGGCAGAACTGGGCTTCCATAGTTCTAACAACTTACATAGGTTAAGTAATTAACTGATAAATTAAAAGACTTTACTATATATTTATAATACCGTAAATAGGTTCCTGTAAAATTCAGTTGTTTGACAAAGTTGTAGTGAGTAGGTTTACCTGCACTCTGTGTGATGAGCGCTGTGAAAACTGGACGACGAGGAACCAGTGGCAGATTTGGAGCTGAACACAAAGAGAGAAAGAAGCAGAAGTCTAATATTACACATTAACATGTGGTTGCAAATTTCATTTAGAAATGAGTTTTCAAAGCAACCGATCCCTACCTTTCAAATCAGGAAGAAAGAAAACACTCAAACGGTCTTGCAAAAGTCGAGTACTCATAGTTATGTGTTCGTTCAAATCACTAACCTTCAGCATGAGCTTTATAATTGTGATTCTTGTACCTCTTGGTGCTTCCTGGGCTGCAGCTGGCCGAGGAATGATGATGTCGTGAGCCTCCGACACTGGAGTCGTGAGCGCTGTTCATGTCCACATCCTCGTGCGTCTGCTCTCCTCCGCTCTCCTCACAGCCTGCTGAACTCTCCTCTCTGCTGCTCCTTCCTCGCTGCTCCTCGGCTTCCTCCTCCTCACCTGAACCCGATCCGGACCCTGCTCCGCTGGTCCCGGGGTCCTGCCCGCTGTTAGCATGGTCCGTCTGTCCCGAATGCTTGCTGGATCCTGGAGAAGAGATCTCCTCTTCTCCATCGAGAAAGCCGTCTCCTCCCGGCATTTCCCACAAGTTCTCCTCGGACCGCTGCCCAAAGCTACTGAAGCTCTGATCCAGAATCGAGATGCTCCGATGACTTTGTCCACATTAAAAATGAAGGTCTATAGAGAAATCCATGGGGATGATGATGTTTGACTAGCTGGTTACATACAGTCTTCCACTGAAAGAACTGCAAAAGAAACACAAAAACTTTAAATGTCAGAACCACTAAAAGTGTGTGTGTGCTCTTGTTTTTGTGACATATCAGGACACAACTCTGTATAATGACATGGGTATGACACATGTATTACAAGGAGAGGGTGACTTATGAGGACATAACCCATGTCCCCATTTTTCAAAACGCTTTTCAATCATACAGAATTAGTTTTTTTGAGAATGTAAAAATGCACAAAGTTTATGTATATGTGTGTGTGTGTGTGTGTATATATACAAATATATTAATTAATAGTTAACATTTTATTTTAGATTTTCAAATGAATATTTAGAAATATTTAATATATTTTATTTTAAATTCATTAAATATATTGCATCATTTTGTGTATATTGAAATAATATTTATATTAATATAATATTTAACAAAAATATTTACATTGTCCAGAAAAATAGTTTTTTTTTAATTACTCTTTTTATTTATCCAGAAATTGCTTTTTTTGTGCTAATTTTCATACTATATTTTAGCATTTGAAGCTCTACAATTTTTTATTTGGAAAGTATGTTTTCTCAAACTTTTTACAGTTTATATTCATTGAAATATAATTTGAACATGGCATATCAATATGATGCATTATGGTTGTTAGAGGAGGTTACATACATTGCCCAGGACAAAATAAGCAAGAAAACAACAAATTCACCACATTACATCTCATTAAAGACTGGAATTAATGTATTATGAAGATGAGGTGTTGTTTTGCACATGCAGCACAAGAACAACCCAAAAGCCTGATGGTGCTTTGGACAAAGATGACCAATGAAGTGTATAGAAAGTTTATCTTTGTCCAAGGTGCCTCATAAGTGCATTTATTACAGGTGAAGTGACTGAAGATCTCTGTAATTTGGGACATCAAATCTTTCATCCAACAACCTTCAGACTACATTTTGGCGATTTATGCAGATCATTTTATTATTTGTCAGACAAAAACTGGAAGTCAGATTACTTATAAGTATACACCAAAGTATCATAATTTGTTCTGGCTTCACAAACATCACTAAGTAATCCCAGACGATTTTCTGCATATACTTGGTACTCTTGTTTGGACACACGGTGACGTCTCTCAGGGCCGTGACCTGTCTGTGTAACGACTGCTGTCGTTTGTACAGAGACTCTGACGCAGTCGATCTCTAAATAGGCTGTGTCAGAGTAGGACTAGGTCAGGTATTAAAACTCAGGTTTTAAAAATGACCAAATAGACTTGCTGAACCTCATCTGTGCATAATTCAGACAGACCTCTCTGCTCATTTTAAAACACACAGGCTTCGGTTATAAATATAAAAATACCAAATAAATTAAAAATATGTGTGTATGTTGTATATATATATATATTTTTTTTTTTTTTTTCAAAATGGTACTAAACTAACCCTGCCTACCTATCTATATGTATGTGTATGTATATATCTCTATGGCTATTTGGGCAACTTTGAGTAAGATAAAACTCAAAACAACTCAAACAGAAAGCCAAAAATGCATTTTGGCAGAACAGGGCGGCAATCTGTGCTTTCAGTAAATATGCATCATAATTATGTGATTATATAATACTGGTCATGTATGCACATACAATTCTTTGTCATACACATTTATGCAACACTGTTTCTTTATCTCAAGTCTTTACTACAAAAAAACATTATCGGATCTTTTGCAAAAGGTAATGATCTTTACAGACCCTTACTGTGAACAATAAAATGCTACATGTATCTTTACTTTACTCGTTTTTACACAGTTAAAAGCTAAGATAAGCTGATGCATGTCCTCAGGTTACACAGACCAGATGTAATGAAACTCCTTGTGTTCTGGTGAATCAGCTGTATGGGAAACAGCACTGGGACCCCAAAAAGGATTCAACAGACCAAGAGAAGGAAAACTAGATTTGAAGCAGAAGTGTGTCATTTCTGGAAAAGTAAAGACTTTTCAAACAGGTTTCCCAGATAGTGCTGCTCTAGACTCATTCAGTGCTGCTGTTGGTATTGGGCTGGTTGTATTTACAGCAATTTTTTATTAGTAAAATCAATCTATGAATATATATATAAGGTGACCAGATTTCTGAAATGAAAAGTGGGGACATTTCCCAGTGTTCAAAATATCATTGATATCTCTCTTGTGATTATCTACAAATTAAAAAACTGGGACAATATCTGTGCATGTTTTTGTTTTTTTAATTGTTGTGGTTTACATATATTAATATGACAGCTGCAGTCGGGGACATGACACCAAAACAGGGATGTCTGGTCACCCTAGCTTATGCATTTCACCATCAGAAAAATAATTACAGAAGTTCACATGAATATAACTGGTATGTCTCTGACACTCAGACCCTGGTTTGTGATACATCTGATATTTGGCAATTATTTGACTTTCTTTAAAGGATGATATTGCTGATATTTGGCCAGTTGTTACCTACCCAGACATGCCTGATTAACAGCGCCAGTTTCATTGATATCTTGATATGGTGCAGTTTCTCGAAGTATGACATTTTAGTAAATATTGCATGAAAAATTCAAAGTTGCATTAGGCTGCATTCGCATCCACCCTGCTCTAATTCATGGCATCATCAATGGGAAAATCCATAACAGTTGACCACACATTTCCAAGCCTGTGTGTAACCTGATTCTCAAATGAATATTAGGCTACTGGTTCTAGTTCTATAGAACCACCTTAAGAAAGTAAACACTAATAATAACTCATGGAAATGCATATAATAGTTATTTCACAAGACAATATTTTGATATTAAACAACATACCTCCACTATCACACCTGACCTATTCACACATCAGTTAAGATTCGCCTGAGTAAAAACAACAACAACAAAAAACACCCTCTATAGTTTTCACATTCATAACAAACCCACTAGAGAGAATATTATATATTGTGATATTGTGATACTGATGCTCGCCCCCGCCACTGCACATGCACGGCCACGAGTCTACTTACAGAAAGATATTCACCTAATTCCCACTGTCTGACCCAAACATCTCACACAGACTAACCAAGCTGACAAAACATAAAAGTTTAAAAGAAATCAGTCATTTAATTTAGCAAATGTCAAGTCAGATGGGCGGTGCGTATGTAGATCATCAATAACTTGATTATAATGTGGTATAGGCCTACCTTAAATCGTAGAAGTCTTGACGTATTAAACATCACAGCACTATTATATCTAGAAATGTGTTTCGTGCGCTTGAGATGCGTTAAACATGAGTACTTACTTGATGTTTATGTTCAATAATCACTTGCTAGAGTTCCTCGTGCGTCCCTCCATTACTCCTCCGGAACGCAACACATCAGCCCCACGTGAGTCTGGCCGACCGGAGCCACGCCTTCTCGAATCCCATTGGCCGGAGCGTCCTCCCACAGTGACAGTCTGATTGGTCAATGGGCGTGGTCATGACGCTAGTCTAGCCGAGGATGCGGCTGGACTCACGTGTATGACCATGTTATACAATCAATGAAAACAATGGCGTAGCAGTGGAGATATCACGTTGTAACGAACGGTTTTAACCGCTTAAATCAGGCCACACATCGTACGGGGGGGATTACTTGTGTTAAATAACTAAAAAACGTAAAATAATATAATTTGCCATCACTACATGGGCACATACGTTCAATTCATACATTTCGCGCAGGGTTGAGCGCGCATGAACGGACGCGCGCATTCGCAGGGCACCAAGTGCATATTTATTTTTACGCGGACGAAAGCTGCAATGCTATTATGATTTCTGAGCTTTGAACTTGCTGTTAAATGCGTCAATGAAAAGCGTAACATTTTGTAAGCAGATCAACGACGGTAGGATCCGCACTAACACTAAAACAGAAAATTGCACAAACATGTTGAGAGATGCAAACTCAGAATAATATGAGACATTTAATTCTAGGAGATTTAAACTGAATTGCAAAATGTAAACTTGGAGTTTAAAAAAAAAAAAGTCAATTTATATTTCACAATTGCAATTCTGACTTATTGTAGTATTAGTGAACTGGAAATGTCACGACTTTCGTTCAAATCAGAAATTATTCTCATTAATTTGGCACTAGAAAATACTTTATCCTAGATTAAATGTGAAAAATCACGATGTCTTTTGAACAAAGTTAGGTTTCAAGAATGGTCAAAAAGAAACCTCTTTGTTGAAACCCCGCAGTCTGTTGCTGTATAGAGTTAATGGCAGTTTCACAGGTAGATGATGTGCACTCCTGTCTTGACAGAAGATTGTAAACTGGATTAAACCAGCACAATGGCAGTAGTGGATGCACAACAACTGGAGGACAAGTACATCAGAACATCTCTTCTCCTTGAAGATCACAAAGTTTGAACAGTATCTGAAATAAAACTTCTACTGTAATCTATACAGCCTCTGTGAGTAAAATGCGAGTACTAAAGGATGTTAAATCTGTGTTTTATTAAGCCATCACAGGCAATTCAACAGGTTCAACAGTGTGTAAGGCCACACTATAGAATTGCACTTGTTTACAATTTATACACATGTGAGATATACAAAGATACATACAAAAAAAAAAGCTCAGATAAACAAAAATTAAATGTTTTGGCACCGTGAGTGAGAAGTGAATAAAAAACCAAAATTCAATACTACTGAAATATCATAAAGCAAAGATATTTCGTAACAAACTATTTCTACTTAAGGCAACGTATATAATGCAGTTAAATTATTAGTGAATTATCACTTCAAAATACAATCTTTCAATAAGATATCAAACTTACATACACCATTTTTATGTAGATATTCTGAGTAAAATCAGAGTAGCGTTGTGTGCTGTTGTTACGGGACGGCAGTGGAGCTGTTTAAAGGCACGTCTGTGGTTGTTCAGGAAAGGCTCTTATGTCTTGTTGGCACAGAAAGACTCTGACGCAGTGAAAACAAGAGTGTCTGATTACTGCCGTCCACTGAAAGAGTCCATGAGGGATTCATCAATGAGATCTTGGCAAATGGCTTTCACAAGATCTTTGGTCAATATGTCTTGGCCTCTAAATGATAGCAAAATGACTCTCATAGTATCATGAAAGGGTGGTTTTGGATCATTTTGTAACCTTTACACGGTCAGTCACTGTTCTGTGGTTTGCACAGAGGAGTGTTAGATGTGCATGGAAATGGCATTCTGTAACATTCAAATCCTTGTTATTAAAAACAAAAACTAAGAAAAAAAAAAAAAAAACCATTGAGGATAGTTTACAAGATATGCTTTTGAAAATCAGCAGGTTAGAACGTAATGGAAGAGCGTTCGTTCGTTATATCTCTTCCTTTTGAAGTCGATAGATAAGACTTCATATCCTGTTCTTTTCTTCCGATTATAACCAGATTTCTGTCTTTATGACTGTGTCCAGACTGAGAGAGACAAAAAGAGCAGGGTTTAGATTTAATATTAATATACTTTCATAAGCCTACCATATATTTATTAATAATCAAATACATTCAGCTGGCGTCTCATGATCAGTGTCATTTTGAGCATCTGCCACCCATGTTAGGGAGTTAAAGAGGAGTGAATACTTTGATACTCACTGATAATGATGACAATAATGACAAGAACCACGGCTATCAAAATGGCCCACATCTGCAAAGACAATAAACAAGAACATATTGTCATTTGGTGCCTTAAGTTCAAATGTTATCCACTTTTTATTGAGAATATATTATTTGCTACCTGCTTTAGCAATGACCACTTTTCGTATATTATTCTCATCTTCATAATACAAACACACTATAATAAATAAATGTCCTGTTTTTATTTATTTAAATGAAATGAACTTTATATTTCTTAATTACGATGAGCTTTTGTGAGCACAAAAAGTAACCTCTGTAATTTTACAATAAGACAAAACAATTTTTTTTTTGCATATTAGTGTCTTCATTTTTTGCATATGATCTTATGGGAAACACAGCAGTTATACTATCCTTATACTATAGCATAAAACAGTATGACACTAGTATAACACTATTTACACTATAGTATACACAGAGTTATGCTACAGTTATATGTTATTGTTATAGTGCAGATGCATGGAGAACACAACTCAAAAACTGGGAGCAAATATTTTGGAAAACATCCAATCATCTCTGGAGCCTTAATATTTAATAAACGTATCTCAACTAAATGAGTATGATATGATCTCTCCTGTGCATCCTTGATATACCTTGCAGTTCTTCCACCAGTACTTCCTCTTGAGTTTGGCAGCGTTGGTCTCAAACTGGGAAGCACCGGCCTGCAGGGCATCGGCACGATCATCCAGCTCAGACAGCTTCTGGTCTCGTTCCAGGACCTTATCGACGTTCACTCTCATGATGTCCACCACCTAGATCAACGAGAGGATTCCTCTTAGAGGATTCTTAGAAAAACTGTGGAGAAGTGATGCTAAGGGCTGGAAAAGTAATCAAGATCTAGGAATCTTGCCATGTGTGTAAACCATCAGCTGTGTGAACACCACTGCGGGTTTATTAATCAGTTTAATGATGTGAGACTTTTGGCAGCATGGCTGGAGACGACTTCTTAAAACCAGACAAGCAGAAGGATCATGTCATTTAGTGAGCAGCGTCCCATACTTACGGCACAGTGAGAAACCATAACCAGTCATAACCAGTACCATCATGATTATCCAGCAACATTCACCTGTTCCCAATGAAAGCAAAAATGCTGTGGGATACAGAGTAAAATCACAGCAAATCTGACCATATTTGATATTAAGTTTGACGGAGTAGGATTTTGGACCAATGAGATTTCACAGAACTACACATAGTACAATGTGACAAATGTTTTGTTGCTAGTAAAAAAAATAAAAAAAATAAAAGGCCTTAAAAAACAAAATAGACTTACAATCTATGTGGCAAGAGATGTCCAACTAGGTCAAGCCTAGACAAATATTTTCTTTTGATTATCCAACATTTGGGAAACCAGTCTGTGTCAGAGCTATTACACATCTACAGTACAATCTGCAGCTGTGTGACTGTTAGTTCTGTTAACTTAAATACATGAATAAATACTCAAAAGATTGGGGTCAGTAAGATTTGTTAAAATAAATTGATCGACAATGCAACTTGTTACAAAATACTTATAAACAAATGCTTTTAGGAAACAATGGATTTCAACCAAAATATGAAGCAGCAGAACTGTTTTCAATATTGATATTGAGAAATGTTTTTTGAGCAGCAAATCAGTATATTACATTTTGAAACATATTCAAAACAGAGAAACTATTTAAAACAGCAATAACATTTAATTCTTTTTTATTTATTTTTACTGTATTTCCTGATCAAATAAATGCAGCCTCATTGAGCATAAAAGTTTTTAGTTTTAGGCAACATTTTAACATTATATATGCTAATGTACTCCTAAAAGTTAACAAAAATAACTTCTGCTTTTAAAAATTTCTTTCTGGAAAACAAACCATGAACACTGATGATTCATCTTGCCTGGAGTGCATTTTTCTATTTTTTAGAATGAGAACATCACTGCCCCTTAAAACCACTCATCAACAATCTATACAAAAAAGAATAAATAGAATCATAAGGAAAACAGTAACTGATAAAGTTTTGCATGTCCACGCACACTTTAAAATACATTTCAACTGTGTGACTGTGTTTGAAGAGTCAATATATAACATAACTCTTTTTTACTGGGATGAACAGAATTTGATGCATTATTTGTGTGCTTGCACTTCCATCTACTAAAAAGTATGTTTTGAGTTTATTATCTGTTTATGTTTTATTCTTTATCAAATATAGAAGATTTAAAGAATGACATAATATCATGTTGCTTATATTCGATCTGAACAATCTTTACATCTTCAGCAGATGTTTTAAGTAATGGAAAGCATGAAAAAAAATCCCGTTATACTGTTATAATACAATTGCATAACAAAGTCAATAGCAACGGCACACAAACATCTTAGCCTCCTCGTATGCGCTCTAGTGCTCCACAAACCCTGTTGCAGGGTGATGTAGCTCCGCCCCTTTAAGAGAGATCAGTGCGGAAGGGGAGCCAGCGTGTGCAGATACATGTTTCACTTGCATAACCGAAGTGACGGTGCGTTACATAACCGACCAGCAGCCTATGAGCTCGCACCAGACTGAACGAAGACATCTGACGGGAGAGGTCAATGGGGATAAAGTGTGCAGAGACCTGTTATATGTCCTGGTGTAAAATTCCTTGAACAGAAATCATGTGGTGAGCTGCAGAAGAGATGTGTAAAAACTGCTGACGGATTATGTTGCTCACTTTAGGGAGGAGTCAAACAGAAAGAAAGAGAGAGAGAGAGAGAGAGAGTGAAAGAGAAAGTAGAACCTTTTATAAAATTTAAACTGCATATCATTTACCGTAAAACAAATTTTGAAATGAGATGCATGTATAGAGGGCCTAAAACTAACTTTTTGCCAGACCTGCCAATGGTTAGTGACTTAAAAGCCAGAATATTTTTTTTACCGGCTACAGAAAAAAGGTTTCAATACCTCCTAAACTAATAGCTTAAACAATATAAATTTAATGTCTACATTTTTAAAGAAATCAGTTGTAAAATAAGAGCAAATAAAATTACAAGCAACAGCACAAAATCGCCTACTATACAAAGATACAAATGGAAATGGTGCATTTCTGGCAGGTGTCTAACAGTGATTTTCAGGTAGCCTATAGAAATGTTAGAAATTATGCTAATAAGATAAAACTATAGTCTTTATTTCTTTTTTTTTTTTTTACTTTTTAAAAACACAGACAACAGCAGGATTACTGGTGGCAACAGTGGCCTAATGGTTAGAGAGTTGGGCTTCTAACCCAAAGGTCGCAGGTTCGAGTCTCCCTGTCAGCAGGATACCAGAGTATGGGTTACCATACTTGGCGAATGTCACGACTTTCACTTTTTTTTTTTTTATTGGAATTCTGCGTCTATCAATATGCAGAGCATTGTCCCCGTTTATGTTCTCACAACACTGCACTGTTAGAATTTAACACAGTTTCATTTATTCGCTAACTTTTTTGCTTTTTTTTTTTTACTCACATTTGGTTCTTGGCGAGTGCTATTTTAGGCCCTGAATGTATATGTACACATACCTTGATTTGAAGGATTTCATGTTTAAATATTTGCTAATGCTCACCAAGGCTACATTTATTTATCGAAAATACAGTAAAAACAGTAATATCATTAAATAATTAATTATAGAAATAAATATTGTAAATCAAATATTAATAATTAAATATTTACAATTTCAAATATCTGTTTTCTATTTAAATATGTTTTATCTGAATTTTCAGCATCATTACTCCAGTCTTCAGTGTCACATGACCCTTCAGAAATCATTCTAATAACAATCTGATTTGCTGTTTAAAAACAAATTTCTGTAGTAATATAGTGTAAATAAATGTATATTTATATACAAATATAGTCCAGTTAGAGGTTTGTTTTAATAAATAGTATAGTTTATTTGTCTTTGCCTGTAGAAAGAACTGTGATTTGCTTCAAATATTTATCTAATTTATTGTGTATAAATTTTATATGTATCTTCACTTAGATTTGATTTCTTCTATGAAATTAACATTCTACTTGATATGCAGTGGTGTGTAATTTTGCTCATGAGCGACTGTGCTGGCGTCTTGTCATGTTGCTGTTGATGAAACAGTGTAGAATGTGACTAAACAGGTTGATGAACAGATGAAACAAAAGCTGTCCATGTGCATGTCTGGCTGTATATTTGGATATGCAGTGGCCACCTGCTGCTCATTTCATGAAACACATTTACTGCACTAATTTTGTCTTACATAACCATATAATGAGTAAATGAAAACATTTAAATAAGAAAAATAAATTATTTTCTAGTAGTTTTAAGGAAAATTGGGAATTTAGCAGTAGACAAAACATATCATTATAGCTTGTATTTGATGTGTCGCCCAAAAACAGAAGAGTACAGACTGTTTACAGTGATAATATTGAAGTCATGTCTGCAATGGGAGGAGTCTTAAAGCTATTTTAAATATTCAATGAGAGCACTAGTCATTGTACATTGTTATGGAGTTGTCCTGGGATTGTTTAACTGTTCGCATCACACTGAGACACAGAAATCAAGTCAACTGTTTATGGCCAGCCATGAAGAACACCGGGAAACGGTGTCAGGTGTGTGGTCTTACCTCATCCACCTGTGCCTGTGTCTGCTGCAGTTTGCGGTTATTCCCAGACATCCCTGCAGGACCAGATCCATCTGCACCCGGAGCGGACCTATGACACAGAAAGAGAAAACCATTTTACATGTCACATGTTATAGAAAAAAAAGACATAATTGTCAGGTTAGCTGGAAAAATCAAAGAAATCAAAAGAAAAATCTACTGGAGAGGACAGTATTTGATTTTAAAGTCAATAAGGCCTAGCAAAACATACTCTGTACTGATTTGGGCTGTGTATTGTGAGTTGATTTAGTCAGAAAGCATCTGTTGGGCACATAAATGTCCTGTTGTGTTATTCTAATAGAAATCTAGTGTGGCAAACAGCATGTGATATTCTAATGCCACCTAGTGGCATATTGACTACATAAATTCTAAAAAATTAAGATTCCAAATGAGATGCCATATAACCATCATTTTTGATTCCCCAAACACCCTTTCAGTGAACAGTTCTTAAAATATTTATAATCTTAAAGTTTTCCCAACTATATAGAATCTTTTGTGGACTGGAAATATCCTATGGATGTTAAAGGTTATTCATGGGATCATAGAAGCCAATAAAGAACCTTTATTTTGTTATTTTATAGTGGATTAATTACAAGTTGGAATGAGCAGGGTGAGCTGCATAAAAGACACCTAAACAAACACAAAGTGCTTTTTTCAAACAAATACCAAAAAGAGAATTATAAAAAAAAAGGAAGTACAGGTAAGAGGTGGTGTGAAAACAAAGAAAAAAGAAGGTTGGATATAACATTCAATACACTTTGAACAGGTTCATAATCAAAACCTCCATATACAGTGGGGCTCGAAAGTTTGGGCACCCCTTGCAGAATCTGTGACAATGCGAGTTATTTTCAAAAAATAAGAGAGATCATACTAAATGCATGTTATATTTTATTAAGTACTGTCCTGAGTAAGATATTGTACATAAAAGATATTAACATTTAGTCCACAAGACATAAAAAATGCTGAAATTATTAAAATAACCCCACTCAAAAGTTTGGGAAACCTTGGTTCTTTATACTGTGTTCTGTTACCTGATGATCCTCGACTGTCTTTCTGTTTTGTGATGGTTGTGCATGAGTCCCTTGTTTGTTCTGAACAGTTAAACTGAGCAGCGTTCTTCAGAAAAATCTTTAAGGTCCTGCAGATTCTTCAGTTTTCCAGCATCTTTGCATGTTTGAACCCTTTCCAGCAGTGACTTTATGATTTTGAGATACATCTTATCACACTGAGGACATTTGAGGGACTCAAACAACTATTTAAAAAGATTAAAACATTCACTGATGCTCCAGAAGGAAACAAGATGCATTAAGAGCTGGGGGTGAAAACTTTTGAACACGAAGATGGCCAAATTTTTCTTATTTTGTTGAAATATAAATTTTTTCCTTTTAGTTCTGCCCTTCGTAAGCAACAGAAGATACTTGTATGTTTCCCAGTACACAAATTTACCTTGATCTTCAATTTCCAAAAGTTCTCACCCCCCCCAGCTCTTAAACAGCTTAAGTAATTTATGGAGTAATTCGTATTGGAGACGCGAACCGTTTAAAACGATTCAGTTCGATTTGGTGAACTGGTTCAACTGGTTCACTAAGTAGAACCAGTTAAATTGAACGATTCATTCGTGAATCGGACATCACTAACACAAACCAGAAACCTGCAGTCCGACTGTCGACTTCTGTTCATGCGCTTGTGCTTCATGCGTGCACAAACAGGGTGCCAATTCTTTCAGTTCCTGCACTTAATCGTTTTTAATCAAATTGAAAAGCAAACGCAGGAATGTTAAGCAAGCAGAATCAAAATGCATGCGTCTTATCCAATACCCGGTTCTTGGAAATTTGAGTGTGTGAATTAGTCATACCGTCTCTATATTATTGTGAAACTGTGGGTTGTAAATAGCCTAGTTCCTTCAAAAGTAGAAAAATATGCCATAATAAGTTTTGAGATTCTGAGCTACCTTAGTGATAAAATCACAGGACAGCGCTGACAACTACTTTCTGCGTTCCTCTGTGCATGTGATCTTTACAGCTACTGTTTAGTGTTTATATGAGTGTTCATGCCACAATGCAGCTGCGCGAACATGGTATCTCGATATAATAATACACATCCGTTCATCTAATCGCTTGAATGTCCAAACCATAAAACAATTACAACCGACAAAGTTTAGTGAAGACGCAACGCTCACCGCTCTCGCACCATCACCATGTGTTGAACCGACGTTCACATCCGTGTTTTGCTTTTATGCCACTAACTGGACGGGGCAGAGTCATGTTGCTACACACGCACTAGTATGCTTTTAAGGGTGAAGTATTAACAGGATTTAAAACATCTAAATAACCAACATGGGAAAATTACGTCGGTTAGAGGTTCTGAATTTCAGTTTCGATTAATCGTCCAGCCCTATTGTATAACGAGCTATTTAATTAAATATGACTTGACTTGGAACTAAAAACTATATGCACACTTAGGATTGTCTAAATGTCATTGCATTAGACATCAAACCTCCTATCACAATATCTCACAATTTAACAGCCACTTTTGCACAATGACTTTTAATATGGAGTCAAATTCTATTAAGTTTATTTCTGTGAAAATCAGTAAAATCACATGTAAAAGGCCTCGGACCAGACTTCACTCCCGTCTAATGCTGCAGATTAAATTTAAACCTTGTTAGGATAAAAAGGGACGAGGGGAGAGACTGAAAGAGACCGTATGAGAGAATCATCAGGAGCAAAGACAAACACACACATTCCACACCAAGACGTGGAAGGTACCATAAGCCTCCAGATCATGTGATCCAGGCAGAAATCTCACTGCTGAAATCCCCCAGCAGTACAACACAATACATGCTTTTGTAAACGAATATTACACAAAACCGACCTCCATTTATTATGGCTATAACGTGGACATTTCATCACGATCTGACTTATATATAATATTATAAAAAAAGGTCATGATAAAAGTAACAGTTCACTCTAAAAAAGAAAAACAGTTAAAAATGTGCTCACCGTTAGACCATCCAAGATGTAGATTAGTTTTTTTTCTTCATCTCAACAGATTTGGAAAAATTTAGTATTCTATCACTTGCTCACCAATGGATCCTCTGGAGTGAATGGGTGCCGTCAGAATGAGAGTCCAAACAGTAGATACAATAAACTTCAATTTTTCAGTAATCCACAACTTCAATTTTTTGTGTGAAGACATTTTAAGTTTAAATTATGTGTACTAGCCTAAATGCTAGTTGATAATCCATAATAATGCATCCTCCAGCAAAAAGAGTCCATCCACTGTTGTCCCTTCACATCAAAAATCCACCAAAAATATTTGTTTAGAGCTGTTTTTGCTTGTAAATGGTACTTGATCTGTGCATATTTCTCTCTTGAATCAATCTGTTTAATCAAAAGTTTAACCCTGAAGAAAGCAGTATTATGGATAGAGGACTAGTTTTCTAACTAGAGGCAGTGGTTTGAAATTAAAAACATCGTAATCATAATTGTTTTTTTCTTCAAACACACAGCTTCACTTTACAAGACTTTAATAGATAGACTCTAATTCTGACGGCACCCATTCACTGCAGAGGATCCATTTGGTGAGCTAGTGATGGAAAGCACAATTTCTCCAAATCTGATGAAGAAACAATTCAAAACAAAAGTTCATTTTTGTGGTGAAATATTCCTTTATAAGTCAATAGCTATCAGTCAAAAAACAATTCGACTTCTATTTTATTTCCTATATTATTACTATATCCAAAACCTGTAAACTGACAGGGATGCAGCAGCTCTGTGTTTTATCAGCATCACTCCACTCACAGAAAGATAGAGTTAGTATATTTACACACGGCTGTCAGTGGAATAGATTATGTACTGAGGTTATCAGTCTCTTAAAACATGTTATTATAAATCAGCTTTACATATAACCTATATATACAGCACAATTTCCACTAGCATATAGCAACATAACTAAAAGATAAAGAGGTGTTCAACTGCTGAATGACTGTTTACATTTGTGCACTGATCTGTGATTCAGAAAGGGACAGGAAGCACAAAATAAGTATATAAAAATAAATAGTCACAAATGGCTAACATTTGCATTTCATCACTAGTACAATAAAGCAATAAATGGAGAATGGTTTACAAATAAGGTTCATTAATAAACCAGTGAACAGCATCATAAAGCATAGCAAAACATTTAATATTCAACCAAATTTCCAATTAATTGCATATAGATTATCTAATGATCTGTTAAACATTTTATACAAGTTCTTTTTAGTTGATTGAATGTTTGAATTATGTGGGGAAAGAAATTATTCTCATGTAAACATCCTAAATCAATCAGCAGTTTACTAATATATATATATATATATATATATATATATATATGTGTGTGTGTGTGTGTGTGTGTGTGTGTGTGTGTATCAAACACATATTTAATTAAATTGTAATAATGTATATTATAATAAGATATATCCTGTAATTAATAAACACTTGTCTAAAGTAATTCATGGCATGACATCAAAAGATCCCAGAATCTGTAACACTGACTGAATCAATGCATATTAATTAAACTGCTATCAGGTTGTTGAAATTATGACATCATCTTTAGTTAGGTTAATATAACCGTATTTTATTAACATTTTATATTAAATCTGTAAGTTTTTACTTCTACATTAGTCATAAAAGAAAATAAATGTAGAACTAAGACAAACCAAATGTATTTTTACTAAAGTAAAATGTCTTTAGCTGAATTAACGTTATTCTTAAAGTTTAACTTTCCACAAACTTTGTATTTAGTCAGAAGCAGACAGTCAGCCGTTAACACGTAGCTGTTATATAAAAACACAAAACTCTTTAAAAACTCTTGAATTAACAATAAACTTCACTGACAGCGTTATATGCACTAATCCCAATTTAAACGGACTATACTTAATAACCGAAAGGGAATAAAAATCTATATCAAGCCTTGAAGCTAACGCTAAGCTAACTT
Source organism: Carassius auratus (assembly GCF_003368295.1). Lineage (NCBI taxonomy): Eukaryota > Metazoa > Chordata > Actinopteri > Cypriniformes > Cyprinidae > Carassius > Carassius auratus. Next base: position 19,042,503 of record NC_039278.1, on the reverse strand, counting down.
GTTGCTTTCACACATATTATTAGCACAACACAAACTTTACAAACACACTCAGCGAGACTGACATTCACTGATATTCTCGAACATTTAAAACACGACATAAAACATAAGTGTTTGCACTCACTGAGATCGTGTGAGTGGTGTTAAAGCAGTTTTACTCACATGTTTGCTGAGTTGTTGTGTGTTTTGTGAAGGCCCCGTTGATACTACAGCCGCTACTGTGAGCATGCGCGTGAATGTGAGCACGGGCACGCGGACTGAGAAAACTCGAGCTGAAACTTGGCTGAAAAAGTGACTTTTTTTCATGTCAGTATTTGCATAAAATACGAATAAATATATAAATCAACAAATAGATAAAAACTACAATATACTATACTATTGTATACTATATTGATACTATTTATTATATAATATTAATAGTTTTTATGTCTGTATTCTTAAGTAAATAATATGAAAATAAATATATACTTGTGTATTATATTAGTAATATTTAATATTAGAATTACATTTTAGTAATTTCACTGCTTATATTTAAAAATGTGAATTCAAATCAATATAATTATATAAATGTAAAATATAGATTTAATTATAGTTAAATGTAAATACCTTCATATTGAATGTTTCATTATGTAGTTTGTAATGTGTAAATATAGAGTTAATTATGGTAAGCCTTTTTTATGTCAGTAATGATAAGGGAACTGAGATTGTGTGTTTGTGTGAACCGCTGTTTCATAGCAGATGGAGTTTAGAAATAATGTTGTGAAAAAAGGAATAAAGAAAAGGACAACATGAGCACCATTTCTCTTTTAAGATTTTATTTTACAGCAGAAATTATATAAAGCATTCAGAAAACATTTCCCATTTTAAGGGCAATTCAAAATGTTTTGCATGGCTTCAGCAGCTGAATATTTATTTATTTTTTAAAACATATCCAACAATTCAATGATGCTCTCACATGCACAGTTACAAAGCAAAAACAAAACCAAAAAATAAAAAATAAAAATAAATAAATAAATCTAAGTAAATAAATAAAACTCACAAGAAGGACAGAAAGAGGGAGACGGCAGAGAAAATAGCACATGAGGCAAAAATCATCAGAGGAGGAAAAGGAGGACGAGGATACAAGGAGCACAAAGCTGGTGTGAAGGAGAAAGAGAGAGAGAGAGAGAGAGAGAGAGAGAGACAGAAGGGAAAACAGAGGTCTAATACTAGCTTCACATGCAGAGTGTTGAAAGCCCACTGCCCTGTAAGAAATATGGGCTCATATTTTATCTTTTTTTTTCTATTCTTCATTTTAAAATGATGAAAACGTGCATTAGTGCTGGGAAATATGAAATCAATGTCCACAGACCACTGAACACCTCTCCCTGTGTACCTGTATTTGCATAAGAGGAAGTGAACTAAGCATGTCCCAATGTTTTTTTTTCTCTATATTTTTGTTTTTATTATTATTATCATATTTTTTTAAATGTTTGACTTATCGATATTCTTTCAACCTAAAGAGCTTGTCTAAAACAGTGTTTATTGCTCTGTACTTGTAAGTGAGAAGCTTATAATCGAGTGGTTTTTCGGGTTCTGTTAAAGCCTAACCTGCATTTCCGGCGTTCCAAAGAAAGGATTTAGGACATCGTACAAACTTCCAACTGCACCATTAGTGTTTTCCCTCACTCAGCTAAAACCTTTACATGTGCTCATGTGGTCATCCATGTTCATTCGTCGGGATAAAGCACATACAAATGCATTTATAACCAGGGCTTGGAGAGGGAATTCAACTTGGATGGTGAGCTGTACAAAGTGCATATTTCTATTATCTGACAAAAATACGGAAAGCATGATCCGGATGCACGTATACTGAGCTGTTTCATAAGAGGACGGGATCTCCCACCTTATTCTGAAGGTATTTGGCGCTGAGGTATACTTATGCATTCCCAATCCCATGGGGATATGGCAATACTTAATGAGCGATGATATCTGCATGAATGAGGATACCTGCTCAGTTTTGGAAAAATGGTCTAAAAACTCTATAAACATACACGGCCTATCCTGTTACCCGAGTGACAGTCTTGTCTCTGAAAGCAGTGGTTTGTAACAAAGCGAATGTTGTAGTAATGTACACATGGAAGTACATATTCCCAGTGGTTTGTCCCGTTGATTCTGAGTTGAACCTGGAGACTTAACCTAACCTAATCTAATCTAGTCTCCATGCTAAACACCCTCTCCCTGTTTTAGCACCCTGAGTAGAACTACAAAAGGGAGGCAGATATTTCCCTTCCCTATGATGAATGACCCAAACTGAGATACATATACCTGGTGATCCATAAACAGCTTTTCCTGGTGAATTCTGAGGACTTTTGCTTATGATTCCTGAAATTTCAAGTTGGAAGAATACTATTTGGATGGAAAGGGACATTAAAGTCGACCACCTTCGCTTAGAGTTGTGCTCTGACTTGAATCTAACAACTGGATAAAACTGTTATATAATGTGCCAACTTCACCGAGCACGTCCTACTTTCCTGGCCCAGTTTAGATCCGACATGGAAAAAGAGAAATAAAAGCACATAAAATGACAGAAATAATGAAAGCATGCATAGTATGTTATTGGGTCACTCAAAATCTTTTAACGAATCGCTTTTGGGAGACAGAATTGGAATGAACAGGGGATGAAAAAACCCAAAATGACAGGTGCCTTCGGGAGTGAAAAGGGTGTGGGAGGAGGAAACAGACCTGGGTAAAACCAGCCTTTAGCATTGCATACCATTGGTTTTCATGTCGACTTCTTTAGGAACAACACACTCCTGATACTGGTTGAATGTTTTAGGCACTTTCTATAATAATAATACTGATATTGAGACTCATTTTGAGGAAACATTAAACTTCTCAAACAACAATGGATCTACATGTGGGGAGTAGAAATAAAACTACGTAGGTAATAATTCAGCAGATAAGCACCACATTCTTTCCTCGTCTTTCTTTTTTAACAGGCTAAATGTGCTGGTGTAAGTTAAAATGATGCCTCTCGTCAGCTGAAATCACTTTGGAAATTCAGGGGGTCAGTTAGTCTCAAATTTCTTTCGGAGAAATGTGTGAAAGACGTCGTGCTTGTTTCCATAAGCATAAAGAGAATCAAAATGAACGAAAGAAACCTATATGATTCAGCGTGACTCAACCATGGGGTTTTGAATGTTGGTAGCAGCCCCCCAAGAAATGAAGAAATAATAAAAAATAAAAAAAACTTTGAACACATGGCAGTCGTAGATTCTGATGAGAGTCGAAATGTACGTGTTTTGAGCTACATTCACAATATTTATCCATGACCGTTTTCATGCCCTCTCAGTGTTTGATTCCAGTTCGAGTGTGACATTTTTCTAGCACGTAAGCATGTGTATGGGAATCGCCTGTTTGAAATAACCATTCACAACCCTCACATCAACATCATTTTTAATTACAAGACCTACTTTTGACCTCCTGACTCCATCCAAGACCATTGTTCATGTTGAGTTCAAGACGATAAAATGAAAAACACGTGAAAACACGTTCTAGTCATGACAAAACTGTGGAGACATTTCATCCTCTTTATGGTAGAAACCTCAGCTGTAACTGTTGGCCACGTGAGTGTAGTCTGGTCATTCAATACTAGTTCTTCCAATACTGTGATACTTGTCAAAGGAATAGCTTATTTTAGTCCTGTATCATTCACATGACCGGTCACCATCGGTTAAAAAACACAAAACAAAACACTATTTTATTCCCGCTAACCCTGAAAAATAAAGTTCCAGTTGTGTCTGATGGGTTTGTTTGGCTCTTCTTCTAAATCTACGGTTTTATCGTGGTTCATGCTTCAGAGAATGCTCCGTGAAAAGAACATTTCCAATAAAGTCTTCTAATGAAGTCGTATTACAGACCATTGCCACTACATTTTATCTTTACATTATGTTCAATGTCTTAAAGTTTCATGCACATGGCTCCTTCTTCGCAACCAATATTTACAATATTTACAAACAATACAACCGTACATCTTGGGCGTTCAAAGAAAACTATACAATATATGTTTTTTTGTTTGTCTCTTAGTGTGTTATAATCCAATTTATGAATAAAATACTATATATTCTTAAATACAATCCTCTTCGGAAAAAGTTTCTGGCTATCAATGTTCCTTCACCTATCTTCATATGTACAGGGACCACTAAATAGTCAAAAATATGGATTTTTTTTTAAGCTTCTGTATAGGGACCCTTCAAAAAGTCAAGGCAATGTTCAGTGAAACTCCACGGGAAAGCTTGTGGCGGCTTTCTGGAGCTCTTCGAAATCAACCAACAGTAACAATGAAGAAACGTATCACAACACACACACACACACACGCACACACACACACACAAATGGAAGATAACCTTTGCAAATATACGTTTGACGCTGTGGCACAATTGATAGTGCAGTTCACATTAAAAAAGGTCAGTTTCAAAAACAAGGAGATTAATTAAAACCATCACAATTAAAAAAATGCAATTATGCTAAAGAAAAAAAACAAACAAAATTCAATAAAGCTAATAAATAAATAACTGAACTATATAAAAATAATGGTCTTTATAACAGTATACTCAGAAACAAACAGGCTTATACGGTCCAGTTGGATGGTGCCACAATATCACCGATATGAATGAATGAAAATAAAACACAAAACATTTACATAGCATGCAGGAGCGTTTCGCTCAAACACATGCACTGTATCCAGATTCAGTTCAACAAACACGGGACACACAAAGTCAGGCCAGCAAAATGACATTAAGAAAAGGACCCATAAGAAAGTCGAAAACAGTTCACACAAAACAGTAACCCAGAGGGCTTCGCTTCAATCCCCCAAGTTGTCGTCAGAAGTCCCCTAAATCCCCATAAAGACAAAGGTAAGACACTGATATTTCAAACCCAGCATTTTTGCCCTGACCCCATCTACATTCATATGAAGGCTTCCCTTTGAATGAACGGACAGCATTTGTCAAAAAAAGAATCTGTGGAGATGAGAGCCTGATTTCAAAAACTCTGCATGCATATGATCACTGAAATGAGGGCTTTTTTTGGTTTACATTTTCTAGGATTTGTCCTTTTTTTTTTTCTTCTCCCAAACTGATTGTTGTATTATTTTCCTTTCAAAATATAAAAATGTAATCTGAAGTGGCTTCCAGCATGATGTTTTTCTGATGTGATATTTTGATATTTTACAAGCACTGGTCGGAATAAAAAGCGTTTGCTCCTTGGTCTTCCTTCGTTTTTTTTTTCTTCCTTTTTTTGTAATCTAAAGAAAAAAATATATGAAGAGTGCAAAAATGCCATGAAGATAATGTCATATTTCCCCAATAGTCTTATTTCAGTAAATAACACAATGTAGGGGCAGAACTTAGTCACAATGCTGCTTAGAGTTCAACCGTCGCATTTATGATGATCTTCCGTGTTCCGCTTCCTGAATAATTTTTGCTTTTTCCGTAAATTGTCTCTTGTAAAAATGCAATGAAGAGGAAGAGAAAGAGTCCACTTGGAGATGTTACATTGCGACGGGGCTCTTTGCGGCGCTCTCATGTTCCTTGGCCTTTCTCAATTCTTTCGCTCTGAAAATAGACCAAAAACAAGAGTATTGCAGGGTTAGCCTGAGGGTTCACAAGCATCCTGAGCCCTAAGGGGAATCACAGAGCATTAACCAATACACCTGCCAGTTTCATTACTATCTCCTCACTGGAACCAGCAAAGAACAACAAATATACTCCACTATATATGACAGAGATCTTTAAAGTCTTAATGTCTTAATGCCATTGCATTAGATAACATAACATCAAAGCAAGTATCAATTATTTTAAAGAAAGATAGCACAAGGACACTTTTCAAGCAGGACAGAAGGTTTAAATAATAAACGGTAGACTTAAAATTATGATTTAAAATAAAAAAATTTGAACATTTTGTGGTTGTCAATTTGAGCACAGATGATACTTCTTCACATTTAAGTGTGATTTAAATGCAGACACTTTTTTGGACGCTGTCTTTCAGTAAAAATGTGGGAAAAAAAGATTTTCTTTGAAATCTACTTTTTATAACTAATATTCTACATTCGGATTATAAAGCAAACACATATTAATATATTAATAAATAAAACAACCTTAATAGCCAAAATAACCTAAAGAAAACCATTCATCTTAAAACTATAACCTTGAAAGAATGACATTATATAACCCTACAATTTGCACAGTACAACACAGAAATTACATCAAATTCTTAATTAAAAATTTAGATTTCTCAACATGTTATACCTCTACACTTCTTTTTAAGCAAGAACTTAGTACCCAACCTTTTAAAGACATTTTAAACCCCCCGGACATGTTGATAGCTCACAGTTTGACCCCCGTCCCACCCTCATCCCCCAAATCAAGCTTATAAAAGCTAAAAGAGATGTATAAAACAGGCAGCCAGGCATTCAAGACAGTTTCTCTCCCATAGAGAAAGGGATGTTATTCCAAGCATGCCCTGAGAGAAGCAAGGCCTCCATATCTTTAGCCATCATGCAATTGCCAAATGCACTACCCAGCAGTCCTTAGTGTTGTCATAAGCATCCTCATAACAAGAGAGATGGAGGAGACTTTAGAGGGACCGAGAGAGAGATTGAGAGAAGAAAGAGACAGAGAGAGAGAGAGAGGGAGAGAGTGCTTTGTTAGTTTTGCAATTAATGCATCATCTGTATTTGCTTGTTGGTTGGATCTACAGTCCTCTCTCTCTCATATAAGGCTCAGTCAACTCAGGCTCCAGTCGGCCGTCATGCATACAGGCATAAAGCAATAGAGAAAAAAGATAAAAGAAAAGAGGGAAAGAAAGAACAGATCGAGTCATAGGGAACAGCAGAGTCTGAAATCAAGGTACATAGATGTAGAAAATGGAGAACGAGATGAAAGAAAAGGGAGAGACAGGGAGATAAAAGAAGAGAAATCGAGGGGTACGAACTGATTTACTGAGGCTGCACTCACCCGTTTGAATAGTCTATGGTCCATCAAGGGGCTTTGCATAGACAGCAAAACAACACCAGACAGCTATTAGTACACACTGAGGTTGGGTTGGGTTGGGGAAATGGGACCAAACACAATAGGGCTTTCTAACAGAGCCATGAAAACACCAAGGTTTGTCTGTTGCTGTCTTATGACTCCTGACAATAGTGTTGGTGTGCTTGAGAGATCATGAAATGTGCCTTTTTAAACCACAGGATATTGAAAGGCTGATTCATCTCAAAGTTGCAAGTATATCATAGAGTTGATGTGTGCATGCTAAAAGAACAACAGTGCCGTAGGAACACAATGCACCTGGTGGAAGTTCTCGTCTTTGGCTTACCTGTGACGGCACCGCAGCAGAAACCGCATTATTTTTCTTGCAGCCTGGTCTTGTCTCATGGTCAGCAAACTGCTTCTAAAACAAAATGATCAGCATGAGTGGTTGTGTACACTGGCAGGTTAAACCAAACATTTAGTACGTGCAAAAATTGTTTCAGTTCAAGTTTATAGGATCTTTTGCATATTTCATTGCCTAGAAGGCAAAATGTGTCTAATAGCTTAGAAAAATACCAGCACACCTATCCTCAGCTTGACAGATGATTCAAGTAATAGTTCATGTTCAGAGCACAAATGTTGCATGCTAATACAACACCAGGGTTAGAGGTTTGTATATGCAAAAGTAATGTTCTTCTCTCCTAGAAAACACCAGCAATTAAGGATCAAACTGCAGTTGCTGCAACAGGTTGTATGACAACAAATGGCATTGCAAAAATAATTAAGCTTCTATTTGTACTTGGACTCAAACTGTTAGTGAAGTAAATAATTTTCTGGCGCTGTGTCAACAACAGATTGTCTCTGAAAGTAAACAGGAGGGTTTTGAATGCTGCCATTCTTTAAAAAGTTGACTTGGCAATGTGTTGTAGATTTGAAGTGTTGGCGCATACTTAATAATTCATCCAAATTGACTGTACACTTTAGAGGAACAGCCTCCTATCGTAACTTGGGGTGAAATTACACTAATGATATTAATGAAATGAAATGACATTAATGCATGTAGCACCTCTTGTGAGCACTCCTTGAACACACAAGGCTGCTTAGATCAAGTATGTGTACACACAGATAGATTTTGGGAACTAAATTCAGCTTAGTTCTATAGACAACATTTTAATTCTAAATGTGATGTATTACATGAAAAGGTTTAAATCGTTAAGCAGTTTCTTGTTTGGCCACTGGTGGCGCCAAAGTGCTCACACCAATTACAACTTGCGGATGGCATGAGTGTTTTTCAAAAACTTTTATAAAATCTGACGTGTTCTATCTTTAAGCATTAGTTTGCCCTGTACTGAATGTGTGTTCTTTTACCTGAGTTTGTGCTGCACCAGTGCAGCTGCAGTGGCTCGCCTTCGTGGGATTGGCCGGCCGAGCTCTTTGTAGCTGCGGTAATATTGCTGGATCAGCACAGCTGCCCTACGACTCTGCTGGAACTTCTTCTGTTCGTGGTAGCTGCGGAATTTACTCTGGATAAGGATGGCGGCCAGCGTCATCTTCTTATAAAGTGCATACTGCCAAAAGGACAGAGAAAGAAAGTTGTCACATGATAGAGAGAGAGTGAGAGATCTGTAGCAAACCACTCCATTAGCAATTTTGCTAATAAAAAAATCAACATTGCTAAACTACACTATCAACTTTATATTAGATGTGTTGTGGATGATTGACAGTTGCTATGCAGTTGCTAAGTTATTTGGCACTGAATGTGTATGCTAGGTCATTGCTACTGTAGGTGTAGTGTACTGCCTCAATCCCTCTTTCTGTGTAAAATTTTGGATTTTTTTTGTTGCCTGTTTTATTGTTTAATTAGTCAGGAAAAGTAGCTAAATAGCTAATCTTTTCTTAGCAAGCTGCACAATTTGAGCTAGCATTAATACTTTTGACTGTACAAGTTTGGTCCATATCCATAACCCTAAGTATAAACAAAGTAATAGCAATAAAGAAGCACCACTAACAAACTTTCAGTTTAAAGCAGAAGTCGTTGTAGATGAAGCAGGAAGTGTTACCTTCAAGGCTATCCATGTCAGCTTGGGGAAGAGAGAGGAGGGAATTGAAGGCATTCTTGTAAAGCCTTTAATAATTGACCTCTCAAATGTGCACACACAGAGAATTCTGTGGATCTCTGCCTACCTGTTTGTACCTCTTATAACAGCGCTGAATGACAGCAGCTGCCAGTTCCTGCTGCTCCCGAAGTGGACGGCCCTGCAGGATGGGGGAAGAGGGGGATAAGGTAGGGTGGAGAGGACAGGAGAGAGATAAGTGTTTACAAGGAGGCCTGCAAGGCCACAGAGATGATGGCATCTGATTCCTTTTGTGCCTGGCCAAGGTGTCCTCTTAGACTGGCAAAGTTGTGTCGATATGCTCTGAGAACCTGGAGAAGGTTATTCCTCAGAGCACTGCGCACCAGCGGAACACTGTTCCTGGAAATCTGCTCTGAACAACCAATGGGTTGTGGACTCAGGGATATCCGCACATCCCATTAAGACAGACAGATAGAAAGATGGAGGAAACAATGCAATCATTCCTTATAGCAAGGCCATGCTAAGCTCAAGCAAATTTCCCCATGCTTGTCAACAACAGTGACCCTATCTCTGCCTTTTGAGTGCACACCACAACAATCATACCACCTTTCACGACACAGGACTGCAAAAATCCAGATTCATTTACCTTAAGTTCAGGAACACAATACAACACAACACAATACATCAAGACCTTTGAAACTGGACCATCACGAACACTGGCAACACACCACCGATAACCTTCAGGGGTGACCTAGCACCTGGATGAAGCCCTGCCCTACCTTGTATTTGCGGAAGGTGTTCTGGACCTGGCGGGCTGCCTCGTAAAGTTCTCTCTGTTCAGGATCAGACAAGGCAAGCTGGGTCAGGTCACGCTCCTCCTTGTTGTGGGAGGCATTGAGGAGGGCAGTCCATTCAGCTGGGGACTGGAGACCAAGCTTCCCAAGAGGACCGTCAAGTTCCGGCTGTCCTCCACTGTGGACTGGGCCCAGGCCAGGAGAGGAAGTTAGGGGCTTGTTAAACAGGAACCTGGGAACAATTGGGAAAACAATTACATACAAGAACCCAATGGGACTGTAACCTTGAATCTTGAGAATAGGTCAACTTTCTGATGAATCACCTCTCCGCATCTCCAAGATAACTGGCCAACCAGTTCATGGTGCCGCTGACTCCAACGCCATCTAGTGTAGTGTCTGATGCAACAAAGTTTTCCCTCTTGATGCGATTAGATGTCGCCTCAATGACTTCTTCCGCCAAAGTCATCATGTTTGTGTTCTGAAACAAGTTGTGTACTTTTAAAATTGCACCAGTAACTGTACATGTTTATGTGCCCCAAAAAGCAGGGTACAGGACAGCTATGTAAGATTGCTGGCAATATTGCCATTGAGACATAAGATAGAAGTCAATACTAGTCAATACCAAATCTGACAGACTTTACTTTTTATCTTATAGCACTACAAAAGATGCAGTTTCGGAAGACTACTCGAGTCAAAGTACCCTCTCTATGCCTCACCTGCAAGACTCCTGTGTTCTCCAGATCTTCTTGGGTTTTCCGCAGATCGGAGATTGTTCCAGCACTAGCAATCTCTCTTAATCTCAGTCTGTTTGCGAGCCTTTCCTTGCCAAGTCCTACAGTTGGCACTCTGCGTCCTGCAGCTTGTCTGGAACTCCAGCACCCACCTCCACAAGTTGAGCCCAGCTTAGTCCGAGACTGCTCAGCATCTCCCTGCTCTTTCTCCACAGTACCCTCCCTGGAAGGGCACATTTTAGGTTTGTTGGCCTGTTCTTCTAGTCCAAGAGGTGCAGAGCAGGATTTGCTGGGCTGGGTTTGAAGGGTCTCAGGGTTGGGTTTGTGTTTCTTGCTCAGTGGGGCGTCCCCATGACTAACGCTGCTGTAGAAACTTGATGGTTCCGACCTGGGCCTCCTCAGGTCTGCAAAAGTAGAAAGCAAGTCTGTTTGACCAAATCGTACAAAACCTGTTTCTCAACCTGACCCATCTGCTTACAAAGTTCTCATTTGTTCATGCAAGGTCTTTCTATATTTTACTAGGTTATTCTTAACTGTATGGAACTTAACATACATATACAAGTCTTTTAAAAGACTGACACTTCAGATAGAATGAAAGATTCGGTTCTTACCTGAGCTGGAGCTGGAAGCAGAGCTAACGTTGCTTTCTTTCACCCCAGCTGAAGATGTCTCTGTACCCCAAACATTCATCCATCCCTCAGCAGCTGAGGCCTCAGTAGATTGTGAGAAAGGCATGCTGGGAGTTGTAGTCAGTGCTCCTGACTGCTGCTCCTCCCTTTGAAGGCTTTCCAGACACTCAGCCAGCTTGGTGTGGCCACGGGAGCGGGCAATAGCCAGCGGTAAGCGACCCAAAGAATCTGGGATGGCCAAAGCTCGCTGATCCCATTTATACAGAACAACTGCTGCTTCCATATGACCCAAAGCGCAAGCCCACATCTAAAGAGAAGAAAATTAAGTTGTATTTAATTTGTATGCCATGCTCTGCCCCTTCGATATCAAACAACTCATCCAAACATAGGGATGTAACGATTAACCGCAAGCCGGTTGAAAATTGATTCAAATATGTGACGATTCATATCGGTTGAGATGCTAAAAGAATGTATATCTGAAGGGAACTTACTGTCTTTAGAAAAGTTTAGATGGTATTTTTCTTTTCATCTTTCCTCTGTATAATGCATATTAAAGTTCATACATTCAGCGCCGCTTTGTTTACAACGGAAACGAAAGAAATGCTTTAAGCGCCACCTACTGGCAGAGAGCGAATCTGCGTCTCATTAAGATTGTCTGCTGTTTCTGTTTCATGCAGATATTTTTATACTTTATATTTTATATAATTTAGATTAAAAACTGGTCATGTTGCATGTATGCAGTATCTTGCTATATTAGTATATTATTATAGCGTTATATTTGGATTTAACAGAGAAATGTGCAACATTTTGTCCAAGCAATAATAAAAAGGACACATTTAATTTATAATTTGTCTTAAATATCATTTTGTAAAAAAAAATCGAATCCTGAAATTAAAATCATGAATCGAATCGTGACTTGAGCGAGTCGTTACATCCCTATCCAAACAGCCTTGTGAAGCTACATGGTATCACGCTTAAGGTATCCTTAAGGTATCCTGACCTGTCAACACTCACCAGTGGTGTGCAAGAGAAATGATCCACATTTAGAGGATCGACCTCAAGTTCTAGATCAATACTGTCTGCATGCTTAGTGCTGTAAAAAACAAACAGCACAGAGAACAATACAGATGAGATGAATGATATATATGCACTATAAATGGACATTTAGTGCAGGTATGCAATCAGGTATACTCACCGCCACTTGATAAGTGTTTGAATAAGGGTGGTGTAGCCCTGGGCGGCTGCCAGATGAAGAAGAGTCATGCCCCGGAATGTCTTGGAGTGGATCAGGTGCTTGGATTTGGCCCAGCAAGCACGGTTCATCATCTTTTCACAAACTACCACCACACGGCTCTCAAAAGAGTTGCCAGCCGGACCTTGACCCTGGCTCTGAACCAGATCTGGTGAGAACTACGACAAAGAATCAAGAACCAAGTCAATTCTAAGAATCTAACGGTGATGTTCATTAGTTTGGAGTAATACAGTGTAGCTCAGAATGATACCTGTGCCTGCTCAGAATTGCTTCTTCCTCCTTCTCCTCCTCCTGTTCCAGTTCCTCCGCTCTCAGATGGTCCTCCGCTGCTCTGTTGCTGCTGCTGACTGGCCATCTCTGCCATCCTTCGTTCCATCTGCTCTAGCCGTTCCAGGATGGACATTCTGAACTGGTTATCTGCATAAAACATAAGGAGAATTAGAATGTTATTAAATGCATATTAAATGCCTTTAAAATCACCATGATATTAAACTCTATTTACTTTCTTAACACATGTTCCCGTTGATTGATTAATCTGTACGTGTTATATATATAAAAAAAAAAGAGGTCATAACTGATCTCTGAAACCAATTTCTTTTTAAGTTCTTTGTCAGGGGTGTACACAATAGCAGCGAATGGTCATTTCAGAGTCAGTGTCCAGTTATATAAGATGGAAAGTCATTGTTATGGATACAAAAACAATTAAAGCTCCATCCTATATTTTTCTTGATGAATATCTTGTATGTAGTATGTATGTAGTAAAATTTTTTTGTATGTAGTTAAAAAAAGTTACAAAAAAAAATGTCTGCATGGTGTAACTGTCCTGAGATTGTAAAAAAAAAAATTAAATAAAAAAATAAAGAAACACAAAAAAAATGAAAATTTATTTTTTTTATTGAAAAAAAAAAAACTTAGAAAATCATAAATACAACTTTTTACCTTTATAAGACATTTCTACTCTTTGACATCTCAAACCTTTCTAATTATTTACGACTGACCCCTTTACATCTCTATATCAAATATCATCTTGCTTGCATATCCTTTGTCCACTTAAAAAAAAAGCTACTTGAGGGCTCTTGTATGCATGCTCATAATGTGTTGTTTTGTTACAGTGACCGCTAACAACAGGACAAATTTCCTGCATATACCACACTGACACCAGTTCTGTTTCACACACAGTGAATAAAAGGGAGTCTAATTCTAATAGAGTGAACTACATGTATGCATTGGATTCTGTGTTTTTCCACCAAAAGAAATCTACCCTTGCAGACAAAAAGAGTCGCTCCAAATGTAGCTCCAGTGCAGCTTTGTTCAAACACTACTGCAGTGTTGGTGCAGTGCAGATGATGTCATTTCCACCTGCTGCTGGCAGGCTGTCTCTCTCTCTCTCTCTCTCTCTCTCTCTCGGTCTCTCTCTCTCTCTCTCTCTCTCTCTCTCTCACTCAGAATGCGGCACACGTACTCTAATGTAGGCTGGGGGGGGGGAGGGGAGGAGGGACCAAATTTCTCTACAACGGGGCTGTGACATAATCAACGCTCTACTACACCTCCAGCAGCCTGGAGACGTCCAATCAGACACCAGCAGACCAGCCAGGCAACAGAGCGCTTGAGAGCTTTGTGTCAAACCTGAAACTGTTGAGGGGCATCGTTTCAAAACAGATAGACCAAACTCATGTTTATTAACGCAGTGATGGAGAATATGTTTAGAGTAAAAGGATGAGCCGAGGTTATTTACATTTTCTATATTCAGGTGAATATATAAGGTGAATTCAAGGTAATTGGACCACTTTTTTTTCAATGTCAAAAATTGGCCCAATTTATTTGAATTCCTACAGAAAAATCAGCTCCTAAGACATCACAACAAACAAATTAATGCAAAAATCAAGCATCTTTTACAGTCTTACCAGTTCCAATAGTTCATTTTAACTTGTAATACCCACTTTAATAAGATCAAGATTCTTCAAAAAGCCTTAAATACATCTTTTACGCCATCTTTTAAAAGTATAGAAAATGACAGTCTTGTGTTTGTGTGCATAAATCAGACTTTTCCCAAGCACCCAAAAACTACTTTCAATAACACAGACAATGTGCATGCATAAACTAGCCCAAAGATGTCCAAAAAACATAAACAAACAAACAAACCTACCAGTACTAGACTGTGCCAATGCGAGTTACCGTTTTTCAGGAGATGTTACATCAGCCTTGGTGCTTCTTCTTTGGTCTGTGTAGCACTCCTGGTCAAGCGGACCTCATGGACTTGAGCACAAGCCTTGAGTGAGAGGACTAAACTCTCTACTCGCTGGATGTTTGAGTATCTCATGGTAATATCCTAATGCAGAGAGTCCAAGCCGGTTTCCCTATTTCATCACAGTTGCATCATGCTCTTGAGAGTGGGGGCTTCTGCACCACTTTACAGCTACAAGCGCAACAGGGGCTCAAAATCATTCACTTGTTGAAGATCTGTTGCGGTTTATTGTGGCTGAGATTGGTAATAAAGAGACTACAGGCTTTACAGTCATCAGAAATCAAACAAGCATTTGACAATGCATACATAAGGAATGATGAGGATGATTATTGCACATCAAGTGACAGTGTTGCTTTGCATATTAGACAAAGGTGCAAAATTGTGCAGAATGCACAGTGCAATTTTCCATCTTGCAGGCCAATTTGAAGAACTGATGTGGAAGAAACCATATTGCAATCTGGCAACCTGAGCAACCTAAAACAAGTGCACAAATCTGGTTGTGACACTTTTCTGCATCATTTGATTCCTTGCCACAGCTGCCACCTCTCTTCATTAAAATTTCAATTACTGTCTGCAAAATATGACAATTATATAGTATTAAATAATAAAGAAATCCATTTTAAATATCTATGTCATAAATTATTAACATATCCAATAATGTGTACAGAAAATGGGATGTTTTCAGTGTTTATGACTGGTTTGATTATTTATTGAATCATGATGATTGCGATATAATTCTTTCCCTGAGCATATCCAATATTTGCTACCTCTGAGCACAGAGAGCATATTGACTCTTTCGTTTTTATTTTTAGAATTTAAAAGAGCTCATGCTCTGCTGGGCATTTCAACAGGATTTGCTTTAAATCTGTTACAGACTAAATATCCTGTTCCAGCCCATCATTATGAATGCATCGAACAGAAATGGAAAAAAAACCAAATCACACAAATGTCCCTTTCGACAGGATTTAGCTGATAATGTGCAATGATTTTGTCTTAAGGGGATTTAGCTCAGCATGGACTCAAAGCTGGGATAACAGCCCCTAATGCTGTGGACATTGGTAGATCTGGTAGATCATGACCCTGAAACAGGTGCTAGTTTTGGATAGAATTGGACTGAGGCGAGGATAATAATGTCATTATTGCTCTAAAAGAACTGATTATTTATTAACTTTCCTTGTCTAACTGGAAATTTGCCTTCTGCTTAAAAACAATTCAACAAACCATGTCAGATTAGCAATTCAAACTCACATTCAAGGTCTCTGATCGAGAATGATCAGAGATATATTGCCTCAGACCAGAGCATTTGAGTTAAACAGACAAACAAAAGCTTCCTGCACAAAGTGTTTGACCACTGGAAACAAAAGCCCTCTTGTTTATGTTGTTTTTCATTCTTTATTTTTGATTTCTTAAGAAATCTTTGCAATGTTGGCAAGTAATGGACAACAATAGGCTTCTAATACTTTTTTTTTTTAATACTGCAAATATTGTGGTCAGTATATCCACACAAACTTTGACTGTTTTGCACAATTTAAAAGATCTGACTGTCAATGAAACTGACTGAAAAATTGAAAAAATATTACGGGGGGATCATCCGTTTTGAATAACCATTAAAAAAATAATAAACACAGAATGTCTACAGGGAGTTGTGTACTCTAATTACACATAAAATTAAAACAAGTGCAACACTGTCCGATCCTTGCTAAGATGATCTAATTTAGTTCAGTCTGCAAGGAGAGTAGACATACAAACAAACACTTTCATCTCAACTGAGAGCAAAAACAGCACAGACGAGACACATCTGTGTGGGCGCTCCATTAGTGGACTCGAGCTCTGACCGCAATTCCTAGAATTCCACAGGAAATCTCATCAAAGCAAGGAACTCTGAACTTCAGATTTGGGGTTGATTATGGTGACCTAGTTACAAGTTTCCTTGTAAGGGCATGTAGGCAGTCCGGCAAAAAAAAGAATACAGAAATTTCTTGGTCTGGGTTGAAATCCTCGACTTTTGCTGTGTGATTTCAGTAAGGTTTGCAGAGAATTGCAGATTGTAATTTGACACACACAGATTAGAAACTAAAACAAGCGTTGTTCATAATAATGAAAAGACAGAATGGAAAGGAAAATGGCAAATGTAGCCATAAGATGTCAACAGGTTGGTAAAACAATTCTAATACATCTGCCAGCAAAACAACACTGTATCTCACTATTACACTATACAGTTTGAGGAAAAGGGTCAACTTCATGGCACAGTATATTCGTCCTCTCCCTATGGAAAGCTAAACAGAAGAAGGGCAACAGTCTGAGCCGCTCAGCATCACTGTCGCTGTCCACTGCCTGTGGTGCTGAACACAGACGCACATCACCTGACTGATTCATTGAAACCACATGCTTTACAAACAGAGATCTGGAGGTCTCTGTGAACACTGGTTGGTAAAAGTTTACAAGCCTTCATGTAAAATCTGACCTCATTGTAAAATCTGCATAACATCATAATTCAACAACCATTCATTCCAAGAAACTTCCACACTGCACCTCAGAGTCTATAGTGAATATTTTCCAAACTTCACTCACAAGCTCTCTAAAAACACAATGACACATCTTTCCAGTAGAAACAAATGCTCTCACTGCGGTTGGGAAACATCAAAAACAAGGGAAAGAATAGAGCAGGACACACAACAAAGACACTGACACCTGGAGTACCACTACAACCTATATTCATCTTTAAATTGCCTGTGCATGTGTTATCAAGTTAGTAACAGTATGGAAAAAACCACGCATACTAACCCGAATCAGCCAGCGTGTTGTCTGTCATTCACACATGTTCTCCATCCAGCATCAAACTAACCGCAGGAGCCGCTTGGCAGCGAAGCCAAAAACAATAGAACAAAGTGTAAGTGCGGAGTGTGTAGGGAGAGAGATAAAGACCCCTCGTCCCCCTCCTCTACACCTCCTCCTGTTCCCTCCCCATCCCTGCTGCCGATGCTTTATCTTCTCCGCTCGCTCATGGAGACGCGAGGCTTCATCAGCCGAAGGTACGCGCTTTACGCACCGCTTTACGCGCAGTCGTGCACCACCGGCTGACTCTCCAAACACTCGCAGGCATCACAGCCCAGCTTTATCAACTGAATCAATCTTTTATCAATCTTTTATATTGCGAACGCTCTACGCGCACCAGCCATATATCTCGGAATCGCGATCGGTTTTTGCGTATTTGGTTTATGTGCGTTTTTCAAACGCACTTCTGCTTTATAGCGTTTTACGACAACACCTGGACCCAAAGCATTTCGCTTTTGATTCGCTTTTGAATAAAACCACGCGTCTTGGCGCGAATCTGAAGTCTTGTGGTGGTTGGATATGAGCGTGTTTTTCTTTTGGGAGTGGCAGCGAAACACAATGGAATTGTGATCACTCATATAACCGCTTGGAACAATGTGATGGTCGCTCACACGAGTGTTTTGCAACAAATCTGTGTCAACAAGAGGCAGGTTTATTGCTCATGCCCCTCTCAGCCTCTGTCCTGTGGTTCAATACCTGCAATGCTGCAGATAAGCTGTTTTTTCTCCTCTCTGCATTATGACAAATCAGGCCAGGCGGTGTGTCGTTCAGCGCCACGCACATAACGCGCTGGATGCACGCAGACAGCATGCTGGGAGAACTGAAGCTCGATTAGACGAATGAGATCTTATCTAACAAACTCTGATTACTCTTTTTCAGCGTTTTTCCTATTCCTATCTGGAACTTTAACATACTTAACATCGGGATCGCTTCAAATACAACTTGAGTCTAAATTGTTGATGTAGGGCTGAAAAGTCTATTTTTTGAACATAGATATTTTTAGATTTTTAGATACTTGAATATTTTTTTATTCGATTTTTAGACAAATAAGCACATTTCCTCAAAAGCAAGGTAAAGTAAATATTTTATTGTTAAGTAAAATTATATATTTAAATAGTGAAGTTTATTCGAGTAATGACAATTTAAAGAGAACTATCTTTGAGAATAATTATAATTTCAGTCTATGAAAACGAAAAAGATGTTTTTTACACATTAAAGTTGAGGACATGTGCTTAATTGTCACGGGTGTGCCAGGGTGTGCCTGTGCCACCCACAGTGGCAGCTGGCACACTTAAAAATAGATGCAGAATTATTTTTTATAGTCTCAATAAAAAATGTTTACTAAACTTGGGCTATTGTTGTTTACTTAGAATATATATATATATATATATATATATATATATATATATATATATATATATATATATATATATATATATATATATATATATATATATATATTTTTTTTTTTTTTTTTTTTTTCCGCGACTCGGTTGATTCAGATCGGCACTTCGGAGCCTGTTCGCGACTCGGTTGATTCAGATCGGCACTTCGGAGCCTGTTCGCGACTCGGTTGATTCATATCGGACCTTCGCGACTCGGTTGATTCAGATCAGGACTTCGGAGCATGTCCGCGACTCCGTTGATTCAGATCGGCACTTCGGAGCCTGTTCGCGACTCCGTTGATTCAGATCGGCACTTCGGAGCCTGTTCGCGACTCCGTTGATTCAGATCGGCACTTCGGAGCATGTTCGCGACTCGGTTGATTCAGATCGGCACTTCGGAGCATGTTCGCGACTCGGTTGATTCAGATCGGCACTTCGGAGCCTGTTCGCGACTCGGTTGATTCACGCGTAACGCGTGCGCGCACAGCGTTTGAGCCCAATACATGCCTCCCACAAATTGAGACTGTCACGCATAATCAATGCTTGCTCAAAAAAAGTTGGTCGCTATATTTGGAGTCACCAACCCGTCGATCGCGGTCGACAAGTCGATCTTGGAAGCATTTTAAGTCGATCGCGAAGATTTTTCAAAATCTGAGAAAAAAAGGTGCGAGCCTCCGGTGCATGTTGGGATGTGCAAGCCTCCGCAGTCTGCGCGCGCACCTCCCAAAACAGACGAGACATTTATACTTGAAACAACTGTTTTAGACTGAAAACCAGACCATACAACTGATTTAGACGCGGGTGCCGGTGTGATGAGATGTACTAATATCCGTCTGCTCGGGCATGATTGTTTTAGGCCTGTAATTGATTGATTATTGAGGTAATAGGGATGGCACGGTTTGCTGAAATAAAAAAAACAAACCGTTCGGTTCACCACACACGGTTCGCACGAGCTTCAACTTAAATCTGACAAAGCATCTGTAATATCATCTGTAATATGGCTTGCTATAAATGGCACGTAAAAAAACAGGGTTCAGGTAATAAATGTCTCTGTTGATGCATGCGCATTCTGGCTTCCCAGACATTGCAAAAACATGAAAAAAAGATCTATATTGAGCAACTACAATTCATTTTAATCCTATAATTATATATTATAATTTATTTAAAGTGAATAAATTGCAATGAAAAATAAACAAAATGAAATAGCTAACGTTCAAAATTATCGTATTTGGAAGAAAATTATTACATTTAACAATTAACTACATTTTGACACGACCTGCTTATTAACGCTAGGAGTAAGGTTGGACGGAAGCAGCGTGACAAAAATACTATCCCATAATTTTGCACAGTAATCTGACAATAAATGTGACACACCCAGATTTACATATGCACACCCAGAGTCTCTTTTCTGGCTACACTACTGGTCAATATATATATTACATTGAGTAAAAGTTTTTGCATGAACTTGAGTTTTACTCCTGGCTTCAGTTAAAATGTCCACATATAAGACCCTATAATAAAAATAATATTTTTATTATTACTAAACATGACCTGGATACTTATTTGTGAGATTCACCCTCAGAAAATCAAACAAAGCATGATTTTACCACAGAACTAGTCAACAAAGTCCTTATAACCTGCAATTCTACTGTACAGTATATTCTTGTACACTTGTTCCATACACCATGAGTGCAAGAACAGACAAGTCTTTTATCAGTCTTTTAAATGTAACCAAACATAACCTGAGTGCACAGGATTCACCACTGGATGGCATTCATAGCTGAAACATCTGGCAAAGTCTTCCAGCACAGTTTGCCCCAGTGCTTTAAGTGGCCCAAAAGAGGTGCCGGTACTCTTTTATAGCCAACTAAAAAATATATATATATATATATATATTTTTTTTTAATGACTCCCCTCATCTCGAGGTAACAACAACTATGTTGAAGGGGTTTTATATGCAGTCAACATATAAATCCTTTTATTAGTTTGTGGATTTGCTTGAGCTAGAAAGAACTACTGAACATAAATAAAATGTGCAAAAGGATTTTGAAAAAATACCATTAGAAAGATCTACTGCATTACTTCGCTCCGAACTCCCAAACTGACTCAAATGATTCGCGAACCAGCTACGAACTCCCGAACTGATTCAAATTATTCGCGTTCCCCGAACTGACTCAAATGATTCGCGAACCCGCTACGAAATCCCGCACTGATTCAAATGATTCGCGATCCCACTCCGAACTCCCGAACTGATTCAAATGATTCGCGATCCCCGAAGTGACTCCAATGATTCGCGAACCCGCTACGAAATCCCGCACTGATTCAAATGATTCGCGATCCCACTCCGAACTCCCGAACTGATTCAAATGATTCGCGATCCCCGAACTGACTCAAATGATTCGCAAACTCGCTTTGAACTCCCGAACTGACTCAATTGATTCGCGAACCCGCTACGAACTCCCGAACTGATTCAAATGATTCGTGATCACCAAACTGACTCAAATGATTCGCGATCCCACTTTGAACTCCCGAACTGACTCAAATGATTCGCAAACCCGCTACGAACTCCCCAACTGACTCAAATGATTCGTGAACCCGCTACGAACTCTCGAATTGATTAAAATGATCTGCAAAGCCGCTCCGAACTCCCAAACTGACTCAAATGATTTGCGATCCCCAAACTGTTTCAAATGATTCGCGCTCCATACTCTGAACTAGGAAGAATTAGGAAGCGTGCTATGTGAAGGGCGCTCTGAAAAGCATAGACAGTAAAAGAAATGGACACAGCGACCCCATTGGAACTCAATTGAGACAAGTGAAGCCCATTTTTAGTGTTTTTTAGCACTTCCGTTTCTGACGCGCAGACTCAAGCGAAGCTTGACGACGTCAGCAACCTGTCTGCCAGATGTAAATCTTCTAAGTGGCTGTGCGTGCAAACTGCCATCGTTAATCTTGCAGAGACGGCGAGCTTGAGCAGGGAGTTCTTTGTCGTGAGTGAGCAGGAGTAAGTATTCTGATTAATTATTTTGTATAGTATTTTAAATTGTAACGCCAGTACGCCATATTAAGTTAATTGCCTGCGAGCTTCTCCTCCTGTCTGTACGGTAATGCGACAGAGAGACGAGTGGTTATGACGCAATCGTTAGCCTATTTTTTACCAAAACCGTTTATACGGGGCCATAATGTGACATAGAAGGTAATGGAATGGTAATGTGCACAAACTACTAGCTACTACTAAATATTGTAGAAACATAATTTTCTGTAAAGTTGCTTTGTAACGATTTGTTTTGTAAAAAGTGCTATACAAATAAACTTGAATTGAATTGAATTGAATGGAGCCCTTTATACATTGTCGTGTATCTTTATAAATAAATAATGGACAAACGGAGTCTTTAAACGCCTCAGATGTAAAGTTATTCGCTGTCAAAGTGACGCCAAAATGAATGGGAGTCAATGGGAATGCTAATGCAAGTGAAGTTCTGCTAAAAGATGGCAGCCCCCACCCGACTTCAACTTCCGGTCGAGTTCCTTGCCCCCTGCTGAAAAGCGGCAGCACAGGCCAACTTACCAACAAGCTTATTTAGGCCAAAAAGAAAAAAATCCCTGTGAGTTGTTTTTATTTTACTTTTATACTAGACAAACACTACCTGGCCACCTTGTTTAAAATGCATGCAAAACCAGTAGTTTAACAGCAACAAGTTTGACCTGCCAGCAGTTTAATTCTTTAGAAACAAAGCTTGAAGTGTCTGTCATCAGCTGTTCAGACAAACAATATTTGGCAATACACAAATTCATGAAAACAAAAAAAAACACAAAACAAACATGAATTCAGATTAAACTTCCAAAGTTTTTTTACAGTGCAAAATGATGACAATCAAAAACAGAACTATGTACTAAAGTACAGAACTAGAGCTGTATATAATATAATGCAAGATAAATCTCAAACATACCGTCCAGTGAGAGCCAGTCGTGTTGAGAGGAGGGCAGGGCAGGCAGGGCACGGGCTTTATACTCAAACACCACTGAATTGGAGATGATTTGACTGCTGGCTGCCACCTGCAGGGTCACCAGGCCTGTGTCATGAGCTTTGAAATGAAATGAGACATAAATTAAGAATTTTATGCCTGCAAAGAAACAGATTACAGTTTGAAGTCCACACGTCTGCAAACCATTTACAACTGGTGGCTCAGAGTATTTTTGTTTTTATTTATTTATCTAGTTATGTAACAGCGGAATTTGAATAAGTTCTCTATGACAGCTGTTAAAGAACAGTCCTTTGTTTGTTCACAAAGACCACATGATATGTTCATGGACTACAGTATAGAGACTTAACAAATAAAGTTTCAAATAGTCTTTTTTTTTCAGCATGGAAAAAATTCCTAAAGAAGATGTTAGTTTGGGACCATTTGGCATACCGACTAAAGTAGTGGCCTCTTTCATTTTACTGAAATGTAGCTGCATCACTCTTTCCTTTTAAAAAGACTGAAGTGCTGAAATACCTGGGCAGTAACAACGTAACACCCCGGGCTGGATGAGGGAGGCTGGAACTGTTATCTGATCAAACAGACAGGTATATTCACTGCTGGCCTCCTGCCATGGACCAGTGATCAGCACCTTCACACCACCCTGAGAAATATATACCAACATTATATATAAATAAGCATAGCTTCTTTTTTATGTAAACTGTTAAAACTTGCAAAGTTGACATCACCTCACAAAATGGTTGGTAACATTTATTGTGCTTACATGGTCAGACTTTTAATGTGTCTAAATTTGCAATGTCACTACAAGAAATGCTGAAATAAAGCCCATCTCTGATGATTTTTTTTTTCAACAAGGAAAATGTCATAGAGAAAAACAACTAAGGGTTGTGAGAGCTGAAGAGTTGCTGTGGTGAGGTTTAATATCCCTCTGTCTATATTTGTCCGACTGCTTCCTTGCCAATGGGCATGTTAATGACAGGCTGAGCATGTGTCTCATGTGGCCCAGGGCCTTCTGGGACTAATATATACGTCACTTGTTGTTGTAGAGAAGACCTTGAATTTGGATTCAGCCCTCACAAGACTCAGATCTATTCCTGCATTAAACAGCTTGAGGCCAGTTCCCATGCTTTCACTTCACGGGTTTCCACAGAATTAAAAAACAATCATTCACAAATTCCTTCATGTACCTTCACCCAAAAATGAAAAATGTGCCACCGTTTACTAACCCTCAAGTTGTTTTAAAACCTGCATGAGCTTCTTTCTACTGTTGAACACAAAAGAAGATATTTTGAAGAATGTGTGTAACCAAACAGCTGATGGTAGCCATGGACCTCTATATGATTTTTTTCTGAACTACAGAAGTCAGTCGCTACCATCAACTTTTTGGTTAACAGCAGTTTTCAAAATATCTTTTTATTTACAACAGAACAAAGAAACTCATACAGTACAGGTTCGGAACAACTTGAGGGTGAGTAAATGATGACAGAATTGTATTGTTTGAGTGAACCACTCCTTTAATATTATCTACTAATAACAGAGCATCAATAATTTTACTATTTTTAAATCCATTCCACAAAATTCTACAGATCTTCCCTCCAAATCTGTTCACAAATTGCAAAAAAAAGACCCACACATTTGCTTTTCAACTCTTCTGCCCCCTGGTGGATATTTTAGCATACATCTATAGCAGTTGAAAGTTGTTTTATTTGTTTGTTTTTTAGGTCTGCAGACCTGTCAGAACCTTACCTCAGGATAAGACCACTCTGGAGAATAGTCTGTCACAACAAACAGTCTTCCGGTAGCCTGTAACATTCCCATGTTTCCGTGCGCCACAGCTGCTGACACGGCCTCGGCCACCTGCATGTATGCCAGTTGTCCTGCCTCGCCTGCCACCGCACCAGCCTGCGTAGACTGAGGGCTGCAACAGGGCTGCAGGCAGAGGTCTGCTGAATTGTACCCCCTTGCCCCATGAGCTACTTCGTCTGCACCTTGTTGCGCAGCAGTTCCAGAGGAGACCTGCCCCTCTGTTCCCGAGTGGGTCATTAGCTGATGGCTGTAGAGAGCACTGCTGCCAGCCACTACTGCCGTACCGCTTCCACCCTCCACTGAAATGAAGTCATTGATAAGATCTGAGAACTGATTCCCGAAGGAAACGTCAAAATGGTCCAGGCTGATCTCCATGGAGCCACCTCCATTGGTTCCACTACTGCCCAAGCTCTGGTGGGTGCCAACGGTGCTAAAAAGCCCCTGCACCAAACCGGCTCCTTGCAGGAGCGGCTGGAGCTGTTGATGGGGGCTGTTTGTGGTTCCATTTCCTTCGGTGTCATTGCACAGCGTTCCACCTTCTGCCCTTGCGCTCGCTCCTCCAGATCCTGGCCCGACTCCACCACCTTCCGTTGGTTGCTGGAGGTAGTGCTCTGCGCCAGCTACACCCTCAGTTTCTCCTCCTTCTCTAGGCTGCAAGTGGTCCCCATTCGAGTCCTTCTCTTGAACACTTCCTTCTCCTTGTTCTGCTTCTATTGGCTGTTCCAAACCACCCACTTCTTCGTGCTCCTGACCTGGGGTTGGAAAGCGGTTCTGGTACTGAAGAAGCTGGAGTGACCCAGCCTGTCCATTCCGTTCGGTGGGAGAGCCGCCGTTGCAGTTAGAGGCAGTGTGCTGGTTGGGGTGGGGATGGTGATGGTGGTGGAGATGCCCATTAGTTCCTGTTGAGTCTGTCTTGACGACAGACAGGCCCATGTAGGCATTGGAGTCGTGAGAGTTCTGGGTCGAACTGGAGTTGTTCTGGTGTGTCTGGGACTGTGGAGAACCGTGCAGAAAGAAGCTGGGGGAGTGACTCTGGTGGGCCAGGTGAGAGCCAGAGATAGATTGGCTATAGGCCGCTGCTTCCATAACACTAGATGGATAGTCTTGCTTGGCATCAATCGCACTGAAATCCATCTGCTCGAGGGTAGTGCTGGGACTGAGTCCACCTCCAGACGGCAGCAGTGAACCAGTGGCAGTCAGAGCCAGGGAGTTTTGGGCAGAACCGCCGTTCGTGGAACCAGAGACACCAACAGCACCGCTCACCACTTCTCCAACCTGATAGCCACCCTCTTTAGCCAGCTGTTGTTCAAATGACATGTCCTCCGTTTTGATGTTCTTCACCAGAGAGGCGTTGAAGCCATAACCGTCGTCGCCGACTGGTGGGGAACACCGCAGCCCTCCATTACTGCAGCTGCTCCTGTTGCTCTCCTCAGTTTTCATCCCGTTTCCTCCATAGGTCTGACCTTGCTTGGGGTTGTTAAGGAAGCAATCGGGATCAAAATTCATACTGGTCTCGGGCAGCTTGATACTTCCAGATTCCAGGTTACTAGACAGCACCAGTTCTTCAGACACACTAGCTGCAGATAGCATAGAAAGTCCGTCCGTGGATCCTGCGTCTGATAAACCCACTCCAACCGCTCCAGCAAAGCCAAATTTGTGACTGTCGGCTGTCACTGCTAAGACCAGACTGCTTGAGGCTGTGTCAGGACCCAAGAGGTGAGTGTTGGGGTCTACAGAAGGGGACATGCTATAGACAGGGTCTCCAGAGACCTCTGACATGAATACAGTAGTGGACTGAGATAGGCTGCTCATTACCGAGGCTACGTGGCCCATTCCTGTCACCACAGGACTGTCGGCCATATCAGGATCAGAGTTTAGCCCACTGCTAATAGAGACCGGTGAGCTCTGGGTGGTATCTGGCACCTCCACCTGGTTGGATGAGGACACCTCCATGCTGTTCTGGTGGAGCAGTGCTGGCTTGTGCACCTTGCCGTTCCTTTTCTCTCGGCTGCCCGTTCCACCGGCACTGTCGCCCCCTGCCCTGCCATTTTTGCCCCTGCCATGGCTATGCTCCGTCTTTCCCTCTGAAACATCGTTGTTTTGAACCTCGGAGTGGGTGCTGCTGTAGGCGCCTCCGGTACGTGGGTCCACTTTCGGAGAGATGATACGGTGTTTGGCACTGTTGCATTTGTGATGCAGGCTGCTCCCAGCACCTACAGAGACAGAGTAGACACATTTTAAGTTACGTTATAATATGAATGTAACCTAAAAATAGCTCAACACATAAAGCTAAGCCATGCATTTTATTGGTTTATGAAAAGAGTTGTCCCTATGTTCACCAGAGAACTGAGAAATACTAATGTATATTTCAAATGAAGTGTTATTTTACATACGTAAGAAAAATTAATAAAAGAATAAGTGCAAATAAAAACGACTTAATTAAAATAGAACAAGTATAATACATTATAGCTAATAAAATGAAATAATTACAATTATATTCAAATAAAATATAATGTTGGAGGTTGTGAGTGAAGTGGCTTCATAACATTTTAAACTGTCTGAAAATATTTGTGATATTTTAGAAAATGTATTTTCTCTTGAATCAACACCGTCATATGTCAGTATGATTTTAGAGAAAATTAATGGATGGGTTTCATAATCAGTTTTGTTTACTGTAAATGCACTAATCAATGTCTGACAGTATAATCTGTGATGGAGGAAGGTTTGTACTCAGTTTTATCATTTTTACTTAACTCAATACCACCATCTACTGGCCATAATTTATTCTGAACCTGAAAAGATGAAGGAAAGGGCTCTCAGTAGTCCCATATGTCCAAATATTGAAATCTCTGACATAGCTGCAATGTCTAATATTATTGAGACTTTCATAAGTTTTTTTTGTTGTTTTGTTTTTTTCACTGTGAGAAACAGTTGTGCTGTAATACAGAGATATCATTTCAGGCCTGTTCCCTTACCCAGGTTTCCTGTGCAGAGGCAGTTATGAGTCCGGGGAGGTGGTTTGGTCTGGTGGCTGTCCAGAATTTGCTGCACGAGCTGCTCTGCTGAGAAGCCAGTGCTGCTGTTCCCATTGCTGCAAGTCCACTTGATGCCATGAACTGCCGGGAGAGAGGAGGAGACACAGACGTCAGCCAGACAGCCACACAGACCAGCACCTCGCCAGCACCCGAGACAGCCCAACTGCCCCAGCACCGTCTACACACTGCCACTCATCACCGGATGGATTCATCAAATGCTTAAGGAAAGTCTTCTGCCTTTTCCTACAGAAATGTTCCTGGCTGAAGCATCTGTGACATGCATGGGATTTCCTCTGATATTATTTTGTCAAACGACAGCATTTTAAACTAAAACCAGAAAGCTTTCTATGCATTTAACTTTCAGCATTTCAACGGGTTTCAAAGTTCAAGTTGTGAAAACAGTGATGTCATGCACATACGT
Source organism: Carassius auratus (assembly GCF_003368295.1). Lineage (NCBI taxonomy): Eukaryota > Metazoa > Chordata > Actinopteri > Cypriniformes > Cyprinidae > Carassius > Carassius auratus. Next base: position 19,014,305 of record NC_039278.1, on the reverse strand, counting down.
GTTCACATAATATTTATATAATATTTCACATAATTACTGGCCTGGCATGCATAATGTAGTGTATATAATCATTTTCATGGATCCATGTGAACGGGGATTGTTTTGACAATATTGTTGCATGCATGTACAAAATGCAAAAATTGCTGTCATGTAATCATACCCTCAGTTTGAAAAAACAAAGTTGTGTTTGCAGTAACTCTCTTGCATGGGATTCTATGGTTCAAAGGTTTAAAAGCAGAAAGTACTAATATATATATATATATATATATATATATATATATATATATATGTTTGTTCATATATATTCACATATATTTGTTGTCTAAATAATGAAAACATCTGCATAACAATAATTTGGAAATATTAAATATAACCTGGCCTAAATGTAATCCAATGACTAGTTTGCATTTTTGAGCTTGTAGGATTTGTAGGATTTAAACATGGTAAAATGCCTTAAATGGAATATTAATGCATTAAAAATTAAGCCAAAAGTCAAATTAATTATTAAATAAATAATATTCAGGGGCTTGAGGATGTGTATAACTTTAATTCTCTCAAAATCTTAACTACAGAGTTCTGTCAGTGCAGATTTCACATAAACCTGCAAAAAACTTTGCACAGACAGGATTATTAAAACAGAGTTATTAATTAAGTATACTGTTACATTAGTCCATGTTCATGCATATAATGTATATTAAGGATTTATGCAGTGCCTTAGCCCACAGACCTTTACTGTAAGTGCATTACTGTACACAAGCACCCCCCTCCTTAAAATGATGTTCTCTAGTAAATGACTAAATGTCACAGATGCTACTCATAGAGTGTAAAACTTGCATTCTTGCAACTTGGAACATTCCCAAAGTGCCACAGAAACGCTCTACTTCCTTTTAATGAAGAACTCAGAAGTAACCTCGGATAAACAGGTGCTGTTTTACTACAACAGCCCCAAAACAGTATAGCAATGTAGTCTCACAAAGCGAAGGAATGCAACACTGACATCTGCTGGACATTTTGAGACACCACAACTAACTCAGTCCACACGCCTTTTTTCCTCTCTCTTTTCTGTCTCATGTGCAGGATGTTTTAGTAATGAGGCTCTGGGTGCTGGTTTAATCAGATGAAAGCATCACAGATCTATATGAGCAGAGTGACAGTGACTAAAGTCATCTTGTTTGCTTCTTCTAATAGAAAACACAGCATGGAACTGTGCGCTCCCATCTACTGAGAACACCATTTTTCATCTTTCAATCCAGAAATAAACATCACAGTCATCTGACACAATCCAATTAGAGACACTCAGAGAAGAACTTCATGATTTTAGTCAATACAAATCAGTTTGTCTCAGCGACAGAGTTGTATTACACAGTTGCTTACATATACATCATGAACATTCATATGTGAATGTGTATACACAAACAAACACACACACACACACACACACACATATTCATATGTATGTGTGTGTGTGTGTGTATATATATTATGCACTGTAGATGATGGAAACTTCAAACTCTTTGCAATTTTTCTCTGAGAAACTCCTTTCTGATATTGCTCCACTATTTTTCACAGAAGCATTGGGGGAATTAGTGATCCTCTGCCCATCTTGACTTCTGAGAGACACTGCCACTCTGAGAGGCTCTTTTTATACCCAGTCATGTTCCCAATTGACATAATAAGTTGCCAATTGGTCCTCCAGCTGTTCTTTATATGTACATTTAACTTTTCCGGCCTCTTATTGCTAGCTGTCCCAACTTTTTTGGAATGTGTAGATCTCATGAAATCCAAAATGAGCCAATATTTCAAACGACATTTCAAAATGTCTCCCTTTCAACATTTTATATATTATCTATATTCTGTTGTGAATAAAATATAAGTTTATGAGATTTGTAAATTATTCCATTCCTTTTTTACTCACAATTTGTACAGTGTCCCAACTTTTTTGGAATCAGGTTTGTAAATGAATTAAATCTTTTATAAATTCTTTATTAAATTAACGAGAATCTAAATATCTAAGTTATATCTGAGTTTATTTATCTATTTATTTTAGTATCTTCTGTTTTGGATTGGGTGTATGTTAAAGTTTTAGTATTTGTTTTGTGTGTCTGTTTTTGTCATTTTTTAATAATGATGATGAAATGAGTGTACATTTATTTTTATTTCAGTTTCAGTTATTTTAGTACATCTGGTAAATGTAAATGTAAAGGATAAATGTTTTGGAAAAAAATAAACTAATTTTATACTTTTTTTTTGTTATAGCTTATTTTGTTTCAAAACATAATTTTTTTAATGGTTTTAATTAATTATAATAACTCCACTGAGAATAACTTGCATTACACCTAAAAGCAAAATACTCTGAAAAGTAAATGAAGGGGAAATGTGTTACATTTATATAAGGATAAAATAAGTTACATTTTCCTTATTCAGTATATCAATGGTTTTGCAATTCTTTCGCTGACTTTTAAAGATATGATATATGATAAAGATATTTACCTGAATTACACAAATCTAACCAGAATGCCCCTTTTCTGCCCCAGCACATATATGGGGCACATCAGGGCCATTTTATCTGAATGGACTGTGTCATTAAAAATACATGACTGCTGAGAGCAGCCAGCCACCTGGACGTTTGAGTTCTAGTTTAGAGTCCTTTCACCAGAAGGTGGCAGTCCTGCACCATCATTGAGTTTCACTCGGGAAGGTCATTCAAAGAGATGATGATGATGATGGTGATGTAGGAAGCATCATCCTGCCCTTTCAGAGCTGCACTACCATATCACGAAGTTAATGACTCATTGATGTGTATTCAGATTTAAAAGTCATTCTAATATTACAAGAATAATAACTGCTGTGAACGTACAGAGTGTCAATGTGTGAGCACTGATGGTGTATAACAAGGTCAGCTGGTTCTGCACAGTTAAAAACACAGGAGACTAAAGAATGGGGAGGTTTTTTTTTTACTGACTTTGAGATTTTTTTTGACACTTTAAAATGTCTGAATGTCACTGTATTAGATAAAAATATGAAAGCAAATCTAATGCAATAACATTTAGATATTTTAAGTGTGATTTAAGTGTCCAAATACTATCTGAGACCACTGTAGATACAGATTAGGCCTAACCGTCTCTGAAATAACCATAAATATATAGCTATTAAATAAATAAAATACATTAACAGGATTATATATATATAAAATAATAATAATAAAACCTAAACAATATAATTTGTGAATAAAATATTCATTTATTTAAACTATATTCATTAAGTTTTTATTTCATAGATAATTATATACATTCGTATAAAAGAATTTAAAATATATATTGAGTTAATATTCAGATTAATTCATTATAATTATAATTTAAAATAATACATATAATTATAAAAAATACTGATTAGAATTCAAATCTAAAATTTTATAATATATTTCAAAATTGTTTTCCAATCAAGCTACAAATCTGTGAAATTATTTAAAAGTATAAAAATTATATTTAATTGTGCATATTTAGGTTAAACAAAATATATATAATAAATTACATGCTGTCTACACTGTCTACAAAAAAGGGTTCATTGGGGTTCTATATAGAACCATAGGTTCTATAATGACAAGAAAGAACCCTGTTGGCACAAAGGTTCTTTAGGCTACAATATATAGTGATATTCTCAACGTTACCCAGAAAACAGGATACAGGTTTAACTCTTTCGAAATACTTCTGCTAAATGTTACACTGTCAGACATGCAAAATAAATCGTAACGTATCTCTTATTCTGGCTACTGTGTATAGACCACCAGGGCCGTATACAGAATTCCTAAAAGAATTTGCAGATTCTGGTTACAATTGATAAGGCGCAAACCATGGGAGATTTTTATATTCACATTGATAATACAAATGATGCATTAGGACTTGCGTTTACTGACCTGATAAACTCTTTTGGAGTCAAGCAAAATGTCACCGGGCCCACTCATCATTTTAATCATACACTAGATTTAATTATATCTCATGGAATTGATCTTACTGCTATAGATATTGTACCTCAAAGTGATGATATTACAGACCATTTCCTTGTATCGTGCATGCTGCGTATAACTGATATTAACTATATGTCTCAGCGATACCGTCTGGGCAGAACTATTGTTCCAGACACCAAAGAAAGATTCACAAATAACCTGCCTGATCTATCTCAACTGCTATTTGTACCCAAAAATACACATGAATTAGACGAAATGACTGACAACATAGGCACTATTTTCTCTAATACATTAGAAGCTGTTGCCCCGATCAAATTGAAAAAGGTTAAAGAAAAACGCACTGTGCCATGGTATAACAGTAATACTCACTCTCTCAAGAAAGTAACTCGTAGTCTTGAACGCAAATGGAGAAAAACTAACTTAGAAGTTTTTAAAATTGCATGGAAAAACAGTATGTCCAGCTATAGACAGGCTCTAAAAACTGCTAGGGCAGAGCATATACACAAACTCATTGAAAATAACCAAAACAATCCTAGGTTTTTATTTAGCACAGTGGCTAAATTAACAAATTACCAGATGCCACCTGATTCAAATATTAATAGTAATGACTTTATGAATTTCTTCACTGATAAAATAGATAACATTAGAAATACAATAGCGAATGTAGATTCTACAGCATCTAACACTTCAGTTTCATCCATCGCATCCAAAGATAAACTGCAGTGCTTTACAACCATAGGACAGGAATAGCTAAATAAACTTATCACTGTATCGAAACCAACAACATGTTTATTAGATCCTGTACCCACTAAATTACTGAAAGAGCTGTTACCTGTAGCCGAAGAACCGCTTCTCAATATCATTAACTCGTCGTTATCTTTAGGTCACGTCCCAAAACCATTCAAGCTGGCGGTTATCAAGCCTCTTATTAAGAAACCAAAACTAGATCCTAGTGTACTGGCAAATTATAGGCCTATTTCAAATCTTCCATTTATGTCTAAAATTTTAGAAAAAGTTGTGTCTGCTCAATTGAGCACCTTCCTGCACAAAAATGATCTGTATGAAGAATTTCAAGTTTCGGGCCCCACCATAGCACAGAAACTGCACTTGTTAAAATTACAAATGACCTGCTCCTTGCGTCAGATCAAGGCTGCATCTCATTTTAGTCTTACTTGATCTTAGTGCTGCGTTCGACACCATAGATCATGACATACTCATAGATCGATTACAAAACTAAACAGGTATTCAAGGGCAGGCTCTAAGATGACGATCGCTACCATTTTGTTTACTTAAATGGGGAGTCATCTCATTTTTCATCAGTAAAATATGGAGTGCCACAAGGATCCATCCTAGGTCCCCTTCTTTTTTCAATATACATGTTGCCCCTTGGTAATAATATTAGAAAATACGGAATTAGCTTCCACTGTTATGCTGATGATACTCAGCTATGTATCTCAACGAGACTAGATGAAACTTCTAAATTATCTAAGCTAACAGAGTGTGTTAAAAATGTAAAAGAATGGAGGACAAATAATTTTCTCCAATTAAATTTGGATAAGACAGAGATATTAATTATTGGACCAAAAAACACTACACATAATCTTGTAGATAACAATCTGCAACTAGACGGATGTACTGTTACTTCCTCTACAGTCAGAAATCTGGGTGTTATATTAGACAGCAATTTGTCTTTTGAAAATCATATTTCCCATGTTACAAAAACTGCATTCTTCCATCTTAGAAACATTCCCAAGCTACGAAACATGTTATCTGTTTGTGATGCAGAAAAGCTAGTTCATGCATTCATGACCTCTAGACTGGACTATTGTAATGCACTTCTAGGTGGTTGTCCTGCTTCTTCAATAAACAAGCTACAGGTAGTCCAAAATGCAGCAGCTAGAGTCCTTACCAGGTCAAGAAAATATTATCATATTACCCCAATTTTACAGTCTCTGCACTGGTACCTATTCAGTTCCATATCAGTGTCAAATTATCACTACTTACCTATAAGGCCCTAAATGGTTTAGCTCCAGCGTACCTAACTAGCCTTATTCCACGTTACAACCCATCATGCTCCCTAAGGTCACAAAACGCTGGACTTTTGGTAGTTCCTAGGATAGCAAAGTCCACTAAAGGAGGTAGAGCTTTTTCACGTTTTGCTCCCAAACTCTGGAATAGCCTTCCTGATAATGTTCGGGGTTCAGGCACACACTCTTTCTGTTTAAATTAAGATTAAAAACACATCTCTTTCGCCAAACATTTGAATAATGTATCTTAAAATGTGAGTGTAGTTGCATCTGATCAAATGCACATTCTTATTCTTTATCTTTGGTTAAACTAATTAATTTTACTTTGTTGGATCAGCAGCTATGCTAATGATGTCTCTATTTGTTTCTATGTTTTGCCACGCTAGGATTTACATAAGCTCCAGTCTGGATCCAGAACACCTGAGAAGAGATGATGCTGACTCTTATAGGACCTCAGATGATGCTAACCCTGAATCAACAACAGAACTAACAAATATTGCTCCAAGTGTGACTGCATCATATAATAATTATTAATTATCTTCACGAACCCGCTTTGAACTCCCGAACTGACTCAAATGATTCGCGAACCCGCTACGAACTCCCGAACTGATTCAAATGAGTTGCGATCCCCAAACTGACTCAAATGATTCGCGAACCCGCTTTGAACTCCCGAACTGACTCAAATGATTCGCGAACCCGCTACGAACTCCCGAACTAATTCAAATGAGTCGCGATCCCCAAACTGACTCAAATGATTCGCGATCTCCAAACTGACTCAAATGATTCGCGAACCCGCTACGAACTCCCGAACTAATTCAAATGATTCACGCTCCGAACTCCCAAACTGATTCAAATGATTCGCGAACCCGCTATGAACTCCCGAAATGATTCAAATGATTCAAATGATTCGCGATCCCTAAACTGACTCAAATGATTCGCGAACCCGGTTTGAACTCCCGAACTGACTCAAATGATTCGCGAACCCGCTCCGAACTCCCAAACTGATTTAAATGATTCGCGAACCCGCTACGAACTCCCGAACTGATTCAAATGAGTCGGGATCCCCAAACTGACTCAAATGATTCGCGAACCCGCTTTGAACTCCCAAAAATTACTCAAATGATTCGCAAACCCGCTACGAACTCCCGAACTACATATTTTTTTAAGCACCCCTGGGCACCGCCATTGGCTAGCGGACCCCCACCTGCTGTTAGCATTCCATTGACTTCCATTCATTTTGGCATCACTTTGACAGCGATTAACTTTACATCTGCTTTTTAGTTTTTCATTATGCTATCCAAGCTATTTTATTAATGAATATTGCATTGATCTTGAAGTTTCTGTGGTCATGATTGTTTGTGAGTTGCGTGTGCAACCTAGCCAGAGAATTGGCCCTTACCACTGTGGTAAAAAATGGTTATTTTATTTTCAAGTTATTTCACAAATAATGTATATGTTTTCCAACTTGCAGGTATCAGTAAAGCTAACTCCGACTATAGTTTTTCATGAAGCTTCAAACCCCCTCCATGCAAAAAGAGCCAGCATCAATATGGAGGGTGCCAACATTTTGAGCGCAGAAATGGATGTGATGGAGGCAATGGAGTGACTCTTTGCTACTAATTTCATATTCAGTGTGGAATACCCCAAGCACATCACTCACATGATGAATTTTGTTGAGCAATACCTTGTTTAAACTCTTCAGAAGCCACTGTCCCAGTGCTCAAAATGTATAATCAATTATCATAATACTTTGATATTTCATGAATAGTGCTAATGTACATTTGTAGATTTGTACATTTTCATTATTTATGAGATTTTCTAAATGGTTGGTGTTTTAATGTTGATTTGTACATTTAAAGTCTTGAATATTTTAAATTACAGTAGCATTCTTTCAGTAATAGTAATTATTTTTGTTAATATAAATAAATGACTAGTTCTATGCACTTTGGGTGTGCTTTTTTCAGTATTCATGGGTGACTTTTTTTATGTGAATTACATTTTTACATTTTAGGGTCTTGATGTTTGTCACTTATATGAAATATTTAATCCGGAAAGGACAAAATAAATAATCATGAATGAACCATATAGAACCTTTTTCCTGGTTACGAAGATTGAACCCTTAAAAAGGGTTCTATATAGAACCTTTAGGGGTTCCAAATACGTAGCGCCTGATAGAATCTTTTAAGGTTCTATATAGAACCTTTTCTTCTAAGAGTGTATGAAATTATGGAACTAATGGAATTATTACATTTTGTTCAAAATGTCTTTTTTCCACCACAGAATTAATGGTGAGTCGATGCAAATGACATTTGTTGGTAAAAAAATTAATAAAAACGCTTTATAAACACAATATAAGAGGAACTGCTATGTTTTTATAATGTATTATCTAATGCAATGAGATTCAGTCTCATTGACTCAGTGACTTGAGGCCACTGTAGATACATATGAATCTTCTCTGAAATGACCAGGAATATATAGAAAAAAAAAAAACCTTGAACCAACTGAATATATATCTATCTCACTGTGTAGAGATGTGGTTTAACACTCACACATGGGTTTGAGCTGCCCGATGAGTTCTTCCTTAGTCCATTTGGCCCACTCTTTCTTATCTGTGTTGATGGAGCAGAGGATGGGCCCGCATGGTTTCCCACAATCCTCTATGGCGGGCACGTTCAGGTAGTGGACCAACACAATGTCAGGGTTCTGAAGAGAGAAATAAGAAAAAGAGAGAAGCTGATGAGATGAAAGACTGCATCTAATGAGGAAAGAAGGAAGTGAAGACAAAAGCGAGCGGAAATTGACACAGAAGGAGACCAGCGTCAGGACGAAAAGATAGTCCAAGCTTTTGAGCTTATGGAGAAGAATTAGGAAACATGTCTTGAATAAAACATGGTAAATCAGACACATACTGCAGCGGTGCGCTTAGATAGTGGTTTGATTGATTTTTATTATAACTAACTATATCAGAGTTGTAGTTTTTATGCATGTTCGGGGTGACTTTACCATTCAGACCAGTGTGTGGAGTTTTGAGTGCTTTGTAACATTCAAAGCTTCAATATTTAATTCCAATCAATTGATGTAGCCATTGACTTCCATTGTATTTGTTTCTATACTATGGAAGTCAAAGACTACTGTCAGCTTTCTTCAAAATATCTTATTTTGTGTTCAACAGAAAAAAAAAACAGATACAGGTTTGGAACAGTAAATGATGACAGAATTTTCAATTTTGAGTGAACTGTCCTTTTGTGATTATTTAAAATCAAAATGCATAATGTGAGCCGATCATAAATAAAACGCTAGCTATGAATTTACAGAATGAATGCAATTATTCCCAAAAGGTTGTTTCTTCCACAGCATTAATGGTAATTTGAAATGTGATGGAAATGAATGAATTTGATGCACGGGGGGAACAAAAAGGCTGAATTCTAAACACATTCATAATAATTTTACATTGCTGAGAATTGGTAGAGTACGGATTGCTGCTGTTTAGGTTCAGGGGTGGACCGTCATGCCTAATTTTCTTCTAACAATCATATGTTTCTATTCAAATCAAATGATATGAATTCATACAGAATTGCCACCTTATAAAATAGTTATATTTTTGTAACCATTGAGACAAGAATTGATGCATGACATGCAAGTACACTGATATATATTGGCAGCAGATTATATCAGTGAACAAATTAAAACTAGTGTAATATGGAAGTGTTTTATAGGAGTCCACAGGGCCAAAAGTGCATATAGTCAAAGAGACACCCATATACAGCATCTATAGAGAATGTGACACCACCCCCACCCACCCCACACACACACACACACACACACACACACACTCCAGAGAATCTCAGCCATGGTGGAGGAGCAAATGTGTTAAACGTCAGCTCTGCGAGATGTTTTGCGTTCAGTGACATGGAGGTGGGAGTCTTTAATTGGCAAGCACACGTGAAAACACAACAGTCTCCCATTCTTCGCCCGAACTCCCTGGAGCAGATGCCCCCAATTAACTTCCAAGTATTTACCAACATCAAAACACCGCAATTCATGCCAGCTCAGAATTACAGCCATAAATTATCCTAATTGACAGCATAAGAGTAATAGGTGTTGTTTAAAGCTCACTATAAGCATGAGTCGACTCGTGGGTGTGAAGGGGATTCGTGGAGCTTCGGGGGCAGAAATCCAGCAGCTTCGAATGACTAATCAAACTGAAATGCACAGATACACTCAAAGGACACGGCTGATACATGTAGCTATAGACTTAAACCAACAAGAAAAACACCCAGGAGTGGTGCGCATTTAACGTTCCTCTAGCCAAGAAAGTGGAAAACATTGAATCGAGCATCATGCCAACCCTGAAACAACTTAAACTACCAAATTATGCGAGAAGTTTAATTGCAACATATAATCATTGCAGTTTATAGTGTTCATCGTCTGTTTGATTTCGTCATTAACTTAATTTTACCGCCATATGTACATCAATTTGACAGTCTCCACTGACAAGCTACTACTAAATATATTCTAGAAACTTAATTTCCTGTAAAGCCGCTTGCAATTATTTTTATTGTGAAAAGCGGTATACAAATACATTTGAATTGAATTGAATGACCATTCATACACTACAAAAAATGATTTTCTTCCTCTAAATTTTTGTCTTTGTTTTCTATTACAACTGTTAAAATTAAACAACAACAACATCAACAACAACAACATTTAATTCGGATGCAAAATGACTTGATAATGATATATACTTTTGTATTCTGAAAAATTATCACAATTAAGTGAGTTTTTGCCAGTGTCAGGAAAATAAACTCAATTTAAAGGAAAAACAAGTTTATTTTTCTGATTCCATTGGCACATATTAATTTTTTTCTCGTTTAAAGCAAAAACACTTTAATTTGATGCATTTCCCAGAAAACAAGACAACAGCTTTGCATTGTCACATTTTTCCAGTAAATGTACCTTAAAAAAGTTCAGATATTTGTACTGGAAAACAAGACAAAAAAAAAAAAAAAAAAAAAAAAAAACAAGTAAGAAACTTAAATGGGAGAAATACAGCGCAAAAAACTGTTCTTACTCGGTATTTTTATCTTGTTGCTCAAGACAAATATCTAAACATTTTAAAATCAATATACATTTACTTAAGAAGCAAAATGACCTAAGAAATTAAGTTTTTTCTATTGATCAAAATAAGGTTTTGGTTAAAACAAGAAAACATATATTTCAGAAAAGTACACTTTAAATAAAACAAACTGGAAACTTAGGGAAAAGGAAGTTAATTTTTCAGACTTTTATGGAGTTTTTTTTCTTGTTTCAATAAAAAACAACATTTTGAATAATTTCTCAGAAAACATGTCAAGAATACACTTGTTTTTCTGCTGGAAAACATAACAGTATTGAGTAAGAATATAATTTGCATTGCTTGTTTTGCTCATATACAGGTAACTTTACCATTCTTGTTTTTCTCCCAAAAATTATCTAGTTTAGATGTGGTTGAGTAAAAAAAAGTTAGAATTCTATACAAATTTTTATATATATTTAGAAAAAAAATTGGATTTAAATGACTGAATGTTGTTGTTCTTATACTGTTTTTATTCTTATTTTTTATTCTGTTTCATTGTTATTTTGCTTTAATGACAATAAAGGAATCTCAAAGCAGACCTACATGGAGGGAAAGGATGGTGTGGAGCTCAAGAGAAATGTGGCGGCAGCAGCAGCTTGATTTTTGAAGCTTTGTCAATGTTAAACTGTCAATAATATTTTCCTCTGCTGCCACTTCTCTAACAATCTACATCCACGCTCTCCCTCCCTGCAAAACTCTGAGCTGATCGATGAGATACAGGCCAGTGCTCCACTTTAAAATCCATTCCTTTTGTCTAAACTTCACCTTTGGCTTTTAAATAGAGCCAGTCATTCAGCGCTCTATCCTGAAAGAGTAAGTACATCTCTCTCAAGGTCCATGAAAGATGGAATCAACTTCTCCTTTCTCGGCGTCTGTCCGATGGCTCCATTAGCATTTTAATATCGCAGCTTTAGCGACCAGATGGGAGACGGAAAAAAGCGAACACATTCAGGGATGTGTTTGCACAATACCTTTGGTAGATTTAAGGGGGAAAAGGCTGATTTCATCACAGTCTCAAACAAAGAGAGAAACTGGATTATTATTTGTTTGCCTTTCGAAGGCAAGATTTTACCGTTTTTGTGATAAAACTTCTACGCCAGCGTATTCGCCAACCCTCATGGTTTTCATGAGCAAGAACATGCTGGAAAAGGGGATGCAGTTGTTTAAAGGTGTCAGATGTTATACTTGCAACAGAAGGGACTTACATTCAGTCTCAGACCACATGATGCATATCGTTTGCTAAAAATAACACTTTTTTGGTCTGGTTTTATGCAATTTCAGGGACTCAGGGAGATTTGGATGATCTGTGCTTAATACTAGACCTGAAATCTGAGATTTGATTCGAAATATCTTCTAAGCAAACGCTAAATATGATAATAAGAAACAATATTTTGTCTTGTTTTTTAGTAAAAAGAAGCAAACATCCTTCCAGATGTATTTACATGAGAAACAAACTTACAGTCTTAAAAAAGTTATGAGCTTTATCCAAAACAAGAAGAAAAAAAGAAAAAATAATAACATTTGCCCATCTTGCTTGAAGGATGTTAAAACTTTTTTTTATTGGAAAAACATGTGGAAATAAAATATAGATTTTATGAGTTTTGGCAACAGGAGGGTCTAACCTAGTTTCAGTCTCAGTCCACTTGATGCTTATTTTCTGCAAAAATGGCAATTTTATCATCTAGTTTTATGCTATTTTAACCTTTTTTTTTTAAATATTATTTTATTTTTTAAATGAGCTGTAAATAATGCTAAACCTGTAATCTGCTGATTTTCTGCACCGCAATGGAAACCATGTGTTTAAAATTAATTTTTTAAATAAATGTTAATTTAATCAAAGTGGCCAAAATATTTAATAAACAAACACTAAATTAATCTGAAAGTAGAAATGATGTTCATTAACTTTACACTGCAAAAAATAAATTTATTTTAATTCAACTATATCAAAATGTGTGAGTAAATAATATTTCTAATCAGTATTTTATTTTTGTATAAAAAAGACAAAGAAAATCTATCTACTTAAGAAGCAAAATTACAGTCTTAAAAAATAAAACATTTAATAAAAATTGCCCATCTTGTTATAAGGATATAATTTATTTTGTGTGTGTTTATGTTTGTGTACTGATTTTTTTTTGGGGGGGTTTACTTTATAAATAATGTGGCAGTTTTACTTTATAAATAACTCAAATTACTCACCCAAAAGTCCTTGTTTTTGAACTGAATTTTGTGAGTTGTTCTCACTCAATTGTACTCTAGTTTGTTTCCCAATACACACACATAAATGCACATGTTTGCATGAGCAGCCAGTGTTGCTGAACCATAAACTGCTTCCCATCTCATCAAAGATAATGAAGGTAATAAATTAAATGTACAAATGTTTTCTCTCTCTCTCTTCCACACAGGTGCATCTTGCATTGCAAGCACGTGTGTGTAAATGACTGGAGTCGCCTCACACCTGCTATACAGCTGTGTGTCTCATCCACTACACATTCACAAACACACACACACAGATTTAATAGGAATAAGAAACGGTACCAAATATGAGATTTGTTTGAGGAAAATACTTCAACAAAATCTTCACGGTGCTTCTTTGAAGCTCAACAGCTGCAGTTCTGTTCCACTCTCACTATATGGGGAAATATTACGATAGAATATTAATTCTTGCATGAACTATTCCCGTTCCGCTTGCTTTAAAAGTGAATCAGATGCACACAGTGGGGCCAGAATGAGTGTTTGACATTCTGCAGGCATGTCTCTGTGTTCATGCGTGACATCTATCGATCATACAGTCTGTGTGTGTGTGTGTCTGGACTCATAGCTGTATGCATTGCATATTGTGGGAGTGTAAAAATATTGAGTCTGTGTGTGTGTACTCTGCCCAGGATGCAGTGAATGTGATGATGAATGTTCCAGTGTGTCCATCATTAAGCTGCTCTCTGCCCAGGGCACACACACACACACAGTATTCATTTCAAGTGCAATTTCCCCTCACATGTGAAGGCTTTAACGTGTGGACACAGAAGTGTGTTGTCACTTAAACTGTGAGTGCGGCTCATCTTCACCGACCTGCCCAGAGGCTCCTGACACTGATATCTGCGCTCTACTCCCTTCATCTACATTCATTTCTTTAGCTTGTCTAAAGTGTTTGAGCCCATTGATGCTATAAATGATGGCATTAAAACACATTAAAACATCAATGCACAAATTTACAAAGACATTTTGAGAGAAAGAGCGCCTGGAGCACTGCATTAACCCTTTGTTGTATGAATTCTTAAATTAAAGACTTTTTTTGTTGCAATAAAAATCTTTTTTTCGTTACAATAATATAATCATTCAAACATACTACTACTACTACTATTAATAATTATTATTTGTAAAAAATTATTGCATTAGTATGGATTATATTCAGAAAAAGAGCATGAAAAGCTGCATTAACTCTTTGTTGAATGAATTATAAAATCACAGAAAATCATGGGAACAAACAATTGATTCGTTCTACTTCAGTAAAACAATATAACCATTCAAATTTGTATTATTACAAATAATTATTATAATAATTATTATTATTCAAAACGATGCATTTGTTGCATTATTAAATCACAAAAATTAAATGATATAATTATTCTAATGTATTTAACAACAATTATGATTTCTTTATCATGAATTAATGATATTATATTATTCCAGTTGTCTTGCTGTAAATATTTGATCCTGTTGATATATATAAAAAATATTATTGCATTTATTTATGCGTTTTCATAACCAGTGGTAAATATTTATTATATTATATTTGTGAATTGTTTAGAAGTACAATGACATGCAAAGAGGACAGTCAAACACATTCTAGGTAAAGGTCAAGTGTGTAATATTTGAAGTATACATTTCTGAATGGTTAAAAGGGCTTTTTTAGAGATCACTTTAAAGTACACCAGCATCAGAGGGTTAATCTTTTTTTGTCACTTTTATTTCTACACACAGAGCCACATGAATACAAATGAACACACATGCAGCGTTACTGACAGGCATCTGCCACGGGGAATAGAGACGTCTCTTAAGCAAATGGAGATGTGAAGAGAGCTGGGAAGATCTACGATGACATAATAGCAAATTAATCGAGGATATCAATACAGCATTAATCACTAAAACACCCCTGATGAACAAGCACAGAAACCGCTTATTCAAACACGTGAAAAAAATTAAAGGATAGAGAAAATGATTTGTGTTTCTGGAGACAGACTGCAGTAAAAAAGCATATCCTATTTAACTGTATAAAAAATGGGTATTATTAAAATAAAAAAAGTAATGAATTTAATTTTATTTGAAATATAATTAAAAAAATAAAATAAACCAAGCAACCTATCTGTTGCATTCCATAAAATAAACATCATTAAATAGCATTTTGGAAATATAATGAAATAAAAAATAACAAAACTCTCTCCCTCTCTGTTCCTCTGAAGTTCTCAAGAGCTGTTTGATGACATCACTCATCTCGGGACAGCACAGAGAAAACTGATGCATGCTGGGCCTCAAACAATACTCGAAACAAGACCAAGAAAAAACATCTACACACATACACCTGAATGCACCACACGTAAGAACTGCAGATCATCAAACATAAATCCTTGTGTGCGTCTTGTGTGCACGTGTGGCCAAAGTTGGTCCATTTATAACGGTCTATTTTGTACATCAATGAAACATACTGAGGTTCAGACAGGATAAAAATATTGTTTTATATCGCATATCTTTAATTGACTTATAAATGCTTAAAACAAAAAGCCCTACTGTTTTTACTGAAAAACAAGACAAACATATATTTTTACATATATTTTTATCATAATACGACCTTTGTTTGACCTTCAGTTTTATTCTGCTGGTGAAAATATTGTAATATGGCTCATTTATTCGCTAGATTAAAATGAGGAGAAAGTGTTCTGCATCGTCCTGCTCACAGACACTGAGGGAATGCGTGAGAAACAAAGGCCTAAAAGAGAGGCTTGGCAGCCGTCAATTGCTTCATTAAAGCAATTAATTTGCTCTCTTTTCAATTTGCAGCTGGGCTTTTGTGATGTTTTTCAGCTGTTATTTTCTCTCTTCTCTTGCTCTTCTGTTTTCTTTCATGACCCCTCCGAAGTGGAAGTCCAGAAAAGCTCTAGAGCAGTGAATGCTCAGTCTTTCTCCAGTAACGTACCACTCATCCTCCAACACATCTGCCTCCCTCACTCCCTTTTTCACTTTCAGTTTTACTGGCATAACCGGAAACAGAACCTGCGTGAATCTTTTTTTTTTTTTTTTTATGTAATTATTATAATTGAATCTTTGTTTATTTAATTATTTAAATAAAAGTACAAATATGGTAAAATCTGAATAAATGCTACAAGGTCTTTCTGCTGCTTTGTGCTAAGTAATTAAAATAATTGATAAAAAATAAATAAAAGTGAAACATTTATAGCATTTAATTATATAGCAAATTTTAATAAATATATAAGCAAGTATATAACATTATTTATATAATGCATACATTATTTATATAAATGTGTACAAATATATATATACATACAGTATGTGACCAATCACGGAAAGTAGGGACACAAGTCGGTTCTGGGGCATTTTGTTATTCAAATTCTGAAAGTGTAGTCTCCAAGCTTTCCAACGATGTGTAACACATGGAAATCTGATAATATTTGGAGAAGTTGTGGCCATTTGAAGGTAGGCATTCAAAAAGCTCAAAAAGCAGAAATAGCCTTTAAAGATTGCTGCGAGTGACAATGGGGCTCATTTACATCTCATTTAGATAAGCCATACCCCCTGCATAGCAACGATAGACACAACGGGAAAAATCGGACCGCATACTATTAATAATAAAGGAGAATGTGCATTGTAAATGTCAGTAATTTATCTTTTTTGACTTTTATAAAAATGATTTAGAGGCTGAAATATGTGAGTTTTATCTTTTTATAAAAAATCTTTAATCTTTCAAACGTGGCCATCATTTTTAATGTTATTATTTTAATGTTTATGTAAACAAAAAGTACATATTAAGCTAATTTTATTTGTTATTTGCTGGTTTTCTACATAAAACTTGTTGAATTGATTTTATTGTGTAGCATTAGGACTTTTTTAACAGGATTCTGTGATAACCGATGAGCTAGCTAATAACAATAGGTAGATATGGGAAGGTCTAAACATGGATTAACATGAGATAACGTGTACGTGTTGTTAGAATGAACACAAAACGACAAATTTTGATGTTTATGGAAACTCACCCCATAAGAAACAAAAGTATTCTTGCAGATCCGAAGTTTACACTGTGCGTCTGTTTGCCTCTAGATGTTACGATTTTCCCCATTTCTCTGTCTTTATCCCCATCAAATGTTACTATCGATATAGCCTCTGATATCTTACGGTCCAACTCGTCTGACGCCAGTCCAATACATTCTTCCTCGTCGTCATCTTCGCTCAGTTGTAGATTAGGGATATTATCCAGTCTTATTATGCCGCTTTCATCTTCGCTCAGATCGTCTTCAGAATCAGTGAGCGCTTGTTCGCTAGAGCCGGCCATAGCGCTGCATACTAAGTAGCCACGCGTCCCTCGGAGGGCGGGGGCAATAACAAAAGAAACAGAAGCCGGCTTATCCAGTATGGAAATAATGACAAAGAAAGAAACGCCCCTACTGCATGCTAGAATCTCCGACAAACTAGCTGATTTCAACCTCAAAATTTACGCTTTTAAATATACCAATACTGCTATCTCAAACACGGAGAGGCTTCTTTGTGATATCAACTAACAGATTCTGCAAAAAACCGAAAATCACCAATTTTGAAAAAAAAAACCCCGCTTCTTTCTCATTTTGCTTGAAAGTTGTGCTGCTGACTTGTGTCACTGGTTTCCGTGACGGGTCACATATTTTATTATTCATTTAAAATATTTACAATTATACATTGATTTTAAAATTGTTTATTTATATGTTAATTAAAATAAAAGTTTCAGAGGTTAAAAAAAATACTGACTAAAAGAATTAAAAAGATTCTGAAATGAGAAGGAAAGGTACAAAGTGAAAATAAAAAAAGGACAAAACCAGTGATCAGGTAAATTTTGTTAAAGTCTTGTACAAAAAAAAAAAAAAAAAAAAAAAGTACCGTATTTTTCGGACTATAAGTCGCACCTGAGTATAAGTCGCATCAGTTCAAAAATACGTCATGATGATGAAAAAAACATATATAAGTCGCACTGGACTATAAGTCACATTTATTTAGACACAAGAACCGAGAGAAAACATTACCGTCTACAGCCACGAGAGGGCGCTCTATGTCTTCAGTGTAGACTACAGGAGAACTGGGGAGCATTAGAGCGCCCTCTCACGGCTGTAGACGGTAATGTTTTCTCTTGGTTTATTTCTCTTGGTTCATGTCAAATTAATTTTGATAAATAAGTCGCACCTGACTAGAAGTCGCAGGACCAGCCAAACTATGAAAAAAGTGTGACTTATTGTCCGGAAAATACGGTACAGCTAAAAGGTACATTATAGTATCTTACTTCCCTAAATAGTACATATTATTACCTTTTGAAAGGGTAATGCCATTGTATTTTTTTCTGACAGTGTGTGTTGTTGGACACAGATACAGAAGTCTTTATGCTTCCTGATCTGGCACCGGAGCTTTTCATGGTTAGGCATGAATTCTTGATATATCTGTTACATTTTGATAAAGAGCTTTTCCCGTTTTATTCAGTTTGCATTATCTAGCATCCGCCGTGTCTTTCTGTCTGTTTGAGGGTGTGATCAGCTCCAGACCCGCTCGGTTTCAGCGCTACCTGAAGGCCTTTCAGGAAGGATGCATTATTTATTGGGCCATGAGCTCTTGCTCCCTGCCTTATGCTTTTCTTTCTCTGTCCGTCTGTCTCTCAAACACACGCTTGCACCCTTATGTTTTCAGAAAACCTCTCCAGCGCTACTTCCAGTTGAAACCTGCCGGGCTTTGAAACACTGAACCCACCTTGAGGTTTCTGTTCGAACAACAGCATAATGGCTGTTCCTGTCTGAGAGGTCAAGGGGAAAACAGCACTAATGGCTGACTGGCTCCACAACACGCCACATTTGTCTCAGGACCTCTTCTGAGTGAGGGTCACAAGCATCTCCTGAGGATCTGCAGATTTGAACAAATGCATGTGTGTGTGTGCTTTTCACCTCTCTCCGATTGGCAGGCAGAGGAAGTCTCAGTTCTCCTCAAGGACTTGACAAAGAGGCTTCGATGTGTCACGTAGTGTTCAGACGGAGGGCTTAGGGTGCTAAAGTCACGGCTTTCACTTTTCAAGTTAGTCTTTTTGGGAAAGAACAGCACTGATCTTCAAAAGGAAATGAATAGCGCCTTAATTTTCCAAAGGTTTAAGTGTCATTACTCACTACTCAACTTTTGTTATGAAATACTTATTTTAAAGCATGTTTGACTATTGAGAGTTTCCTAGCTTAATATGGAAATCGTTTTTCCATTTTTTTATTTTTATTGAAGGAGCAGGACATACGCAAGTACTTGTCCTCTTTATAAATAACCGATTTCCTTGAGTTAACTTCGTTTCTTTGGGAGGGACATTCTCATTCTAGAGAGCATCTACATCTGAAAATTAGCATACGTCCCCTGCAAACAAGTTGAGTCATCAATATTTTGGCCCATTTTCCCAGAAGGCAAAGACAGTGGGTTTTATATGCATATATCTCCTAAAAGTTTTTGTCAGCTTTAGGCATACAATGCCACCAGACATGGACTAAAACCCCACAAAACTCCTGTTGGGTTTGCTAGGATCTTTAAGCAGAATTCAAATGTTTAGAATTGGTGAGACATTTTTTAATTCAAGAAATTTTGACTGCTCAACAAAGCTGCATTTATTGGATCAGAAGTACAATAAAAACATTACAATTGTGAAATATTATTACAATTTCAAATGTTTCAAACTATTGTAATAAATAGTAAAATGAAATTGATCTCTTTGATGAAAAGCCGAATCATGATTCCAAACTTCAGTGTCACATGATCTTCAGAAATCATTCTAATATATACTGACTTGCTGATCAAGAAACATTTATGATTATCATCAGTGCTGAAACACTTTTTCTGCTTAATACTTTCATGGAAGCTGTGATACAATAAAAAGCATAGGACAGAAAGTTCAAAAGACCAGCATTTGTTTGAAAATGAAAATGTTTTGTAATATTTTAAATGTCCTCACTGTCACTTTTTTATTAATTTAATGATCCACAATCGTTTTTCATTTTGATAATGTACGGAAGTCCATTTCCTAATCAACAGGTCATTGTGAGATTAAAAACTAAAAATGATCTTGTTTTGTCTTTTTTTGTTTTAAATGACAACAAAGTTGCAATGACGTCAAATAAAATAGCAGCAGTGAGATAGAAATTCACACTGTGCAATAGTGAAAAATAAAAAATTAAGTTGCAACTGTGAGATATAAAGGAAAATAAATATAACAAGTATCTTTTTTTTTTTTTCTAAAGTGCGTTTCAAAGTGGAACATTTAGCAGAAAATAATGAATGACGGGACTTAATTTTATTCACTGAGAGTTGCTTGGATTCCACTTTGGATTGCCATTGGAATCACAGCAGCAAAAAAAGTTTAAGAAGCAAAAATACAGTCACAACATTTTGATGACAGTTTATAACTTTTTAAAAAGAAATAAAATATATATTTAGAAAAAATGCTTAATAAGACCATCAACATTTATTGAGAAAGGAAACTAGGTCCTTAATGATGAAGTAAAAACGGAGCTGTAAGAATGGAGTTGTGTGCTCTGAATGAAGCTGGATGTGAGCTTGTGGAGCTGAAGGTGAATGTTAACGCTGTATTGAGTGCAGTGCTGAAGTGTGTTGACCAGAGCCCAGCATCGCTCTCTAATGCCTGGCGGAAACAGCAAATGGCTTCGCTTTACTCAGCATGAAATGGAATTGAATGGACGGGTCAACTGCAATACAAGAATGTGGTCACAGTTTCAACAGGCTGTCAAAAGACATGAAATCAAAAAAATAAAAAAAACAAGGTGGTGTGGAAGAACACAGACAGAAAGAACACAGAGAGGAAGAAAGAGAATGTTGGGTGCAATAAAACTTTATCCATTTTCTCACTATGTGTGTTTTGCAGCCCTTAATGCTGCATAAGACATTAAAAACATTCTCACGCATGAGGATTCAGATGACACTCGTGGTAAACAGCAGACATGTGGCCTGCCATACAGGGTTTCAGATGCCCCTGCAGACCGCTGGCAAAATGCATGGCTGAATGAATAAATAAAAGGCTCTTTTGGGGCCGTCTGTAGCCTTCAGGACTGAGAGATGAAGGGTGACTTGTCTAGACTCCTGACTGTCACAAGTCTGCTCCACACTGCAGCTTATTCTGCACATAAACTCTCCATTTAAACCGTCTAACCAACATATGAAGTGACCAGCTCTGATAAGAAAGCACTTTAACATCAGAAAAGTTATTATATGCATATTATTATATTTTTTAACAAATGGAAGCATAAAATAACTTTTATTTCATTACATAATTTATTTTGAGCAACATAATTTTTTTTTTGCTTTCTCTTTATTTCTTGGATTTATTTTAAACACAATATTTTTAACATTTTTAACAGATTTTAGTATAAATATTTATTATGACGTAAACATTTTAAAATAGGCTTTTTCTGCCTTTTATATTATTATTTATTAAAAAAATGAAACATTTTCTTTATTTTCAGCTTTTTAGTTTAATTTATTATCTATGCATCCATCTATCAATTTATACCAATGTATTTATTTATTTATTTAGTTTGTATTATTTTAATTTATTTTTTTCAGAATAAACATATAGGTTAAATCATCTGTCATGATCTAACATGGTTAGTAAGTTTTTTTTTTAATAACATACAATTTTATGTATATTTTATTTACATATCTTTTTTTAATTTTATTATCTGTGCATTGTTGTTGCCTCTTTTTTCACTTTCCAGTTGTACTATATAGGTTAACCATCTATTTCATGATAGCATGGCTCATGGGCTTTTAAGTTTCTAAAACTTTAAGTGATGAATGTGGACAAAAGTACAAAGACTGACCTTGACAGGTGTGATTGACAGTGCCAAATGAAGTGTGTGTGTGTGTGTGTGTGTGTGTGTTTGAGCTATCGGAGAGCTCAGCGGGGCACCAGTCACTGCTGTGTAACCTTGTGGAGCATAAGTCAATGAGCATCTCTGAGCGCAAACACATTCAACTTCCTCTTTATGTGTGCAGCACAGCTCCTCACTTCCTTTATCCTTTTAATACTCATTTATCTCTATCGGTTGACTGCTAACTGCTAATACAACCATCTTATTATCTTATGGCTGGTTTCTTAACTGATGTATGAAAAAAAACTTTGCTGAGCAGAGATGGATAGGTTCCTCCTAAGGTTTTTTTTCTTCTTTTTAACCCAAACATTTAAATAACACCTCGTTATGAATCCGTCATGCTTATGACATCACAAACATGATTACATCAACATATGCTTGCTTGCATTTTGCACAACAAACACCTACAACATGATGATGGATATTATGCCAATCATACAGCACTGCTGAATTTTTATTCAGCGACGATGCATTAAATTGAGCAAAAGTGACAGTGGACATTTATATTGTTTAAAAAGCTTTCTATTTCAAATAAATTCTTTCTATTTATTAAAGAATCCTGAAAAAAGAATTATGGTTTCCACCAAAAATATGAAGCAGCACAACCATTCTCATAATTAATGCTAATAATAAATATTTAATGAGTATCAAATCAGCATATCAGAATGATTTCTGAAGGATCATGTGACACTGAAGACTGGTGTAATGATTTTTTTACTGTACTTTTAATCAAATAATTTTAGCTTTGGTGAGCAGAAGATATTTCTTTCAAAACCATTAAATCACATATCATTTATATTTACATTCACAATGCTGCTCTTTGGCCACTGTAACAGCAACTTTGATCTGATTGGTGGAGCTCGTCACACCTCTTCACTATTAAATATGATTTTTAGAAGTCTGCAGAAGTTTAGACCATCACTTAACAATCTCAGAGCTCACCGTAGGTCTGCGCTGAAGGGTTTATACATTATCACTAAAAATCAATTTCTCTATGGAATAAACGAATGGGATTTTTATCTCAGAGCCCCACTGTTATGCTCTATTTGTATGCAGACGCCATCCCGTGTTATAACATTAATATGTAGCAAGTGGTGCTTCATAAATCAAACGCTGCTGATGATAATCTGCTTGTGATTGGGCAGGTGTGCCGGTGTAAGGATGAAAGTTTTAAACGTTGTGAGTGTGTGTGGGTAGGTCTACTCTCTCTCTCTCTCTCTCTCTCTGTGTGTGTAATGTAGGTGGACTCGTCCTCTCTGTAATCAATCATTTTTACCTGCCCAGCTGAGCTCAGGCCTCTGTAACTGTGAGAAATCCGACAGCTTAGATTTGCTTTATTACCACTGGGCTCACTCGCTTTATCACATGACTTCTTTCTCTTTTCTCCTCTTTTTGTTCTATGGTTTATCATAAAGTTTTCATCCTTCAACTCCCATTACACTTCCATTCTGACTAAACCACACACACACACGCACGCACGCACACACACACACACACACACACACACACACATTGAATTATAAAAATAGATTTATAATGGATATTTCATAGTTCATCTCAGGCAACTAAACTGTCTTTCATCCAAAAATCAACCTGTTTTATGACTTGTGACTATAAATATACTGTTTGATGCCATATTTTTTTTATTAATACTGATACTTTCTGACTTCTTATGATTTCTGATGATTTTAAAGAATTCCACTTGTTTTGCTAATAAATGAATTAGGGTGTTTGAACAAATAATTTGAAAGAATGATTCAATCAGTGGTTTTGAATACATTTTTTAAGAGGATGATTAAAAAAACTCACTCGTAAAGAAATCCATTTGTTTTGTCACTCATTATATCGGTGGTTTTGAACAAATCAGTTCAGGGAATAATCAAAATGACTCAATTATAAAGTCATCCACTTTTCACATTAATGAAGAAAAATCAACTGACTAATACATAAAGAGAGTCACTTGTTTGTAACAGAATGAATCAGTATTTTTAATAAAGCATCTGAAGGATTAATTCAAATGACTGACAATCAAGTCAGCCACTTGGTTAGATACTGAGTGATTCTTTTTTTAAATGAATCAAATTTAGATTGTATGATTCAAATGACTCTCTCATAAAGTCAGTTGTTTTACCCCCAAATGAATCAGTAATTTTGAATGAATCAGGTAGAGTAAGTGATTCAAATTACTCACTCAGAAAGTGAGTAATGTGAATCTAATTTGATTCAGAAAGTGAGTAATTTATATATATATAAAATATATATATATATTATTTACTTTAAGAAAGAAAAAATGAACAGCTTTATCAGATTCAGTTCACTTCTGGAGGCAATTTCGTCTCTGAAGTATAAACCCACACACTCACACTTGCTTTTCTGTCATGGTTGGGATTTTCCAGTGATTGTTTTTATACTGAGCTAATAATATTTTCTATCCCCTGCACCTAAAGCTAACCCATTGCATTTTTATATTCTCATGAAGACATTATTTAGTATGTTTATTAAGTCGTTTCCTCACGGGCGCCGTTTGCTGCTCCGCACAGTGTAGATGATTTCAGGTTTTATTATCCATGTGGGGAAATTTGGTCTCAACGAAGTAGACAAATCCTCACACATGTGCCCAAAATTTCACACATATACAAATGTCATACACATGCTAGGACCTGCACAACTTCTTAACTTTATCTTCAACTAGTCAACTAAACCCCCAAACTGAGGTCTTTTAGTTGGCTAGCCACCGTTTCGCTGATGTAAATGATGTCCGACAGCCAGCCGCACCGCTGAAATGATGAGGGGAAGAAATAAAAGCTTGCACATCTCGATTGTCGCTGCTTGCGGCGCAAAAACCCTCACATCTTGCTCGCTTATAGTTTCTGTCAGTCTGCGGACAACACTTGAGTAGTTTCACAGGTCTCAGAGATCGACCAAACAAACTCTGTAGTTCACTTATAAACAGGCAAATAGAAGAATCTGATCTGTGACGTGTCTACAAGCCCAAAGCATCATCTAGCCATGACCTCTGGCTGCTAATAAACACAGACAAATGTCTTTATGACCCTCAATTACTGCCGCCGCTGTCAGACTGGTCATGCATTTAACAGAGAGGGAGAGACATAGAGCTCAAGAGTTATTAGTTACAGGAGGGTGATGAAAGATGTTTGGAGCTGTGATAGTCCTGCATATGATCAGCATCATTTAGAGTTAAGAAGTAGTTAAAGGAGCTGAACTCTTACCTGCAGCAGCCAGTAACAGCGGCGGTGGAACGTAGGAATGATGGAGGAATGGACATAGCAGCCGTACAGACACTGAAATAAAACACAGAGAACACCGTCAGGAGAATAAACACACGAACATCAGATCAACAGCAATAAATGGCACACACACCAGTACATCCGAATCAACTACAAAATACTACACAAGCATCATTTCTTTCTTGGCATTGATGGTTCCATGAAGATCCTTTAACATCCATGGATTCACTCCATTAAACAAAAGCTTCTGGAAGGTTCGTTGAGGAACCAAAAATGGTTCTTTCATTGCATCACTGTTATTTTGGAGCCTTTATTTTTAAGAGTGTAGAGCTAAGGAGATAGTTCACCCCAAAAAATAAATTCTCTGTTAATTTAAATAAGATTTTTAGTTGAAATCATGGTCCTTGGTGGTTCAGATAGTTCAAGTCAATGGCTACAGACACTGAGAGTGAAAAGATCATTTATACACGCGACACAAAATGAATGTCTGTGCCTCTTGACATGTTGAGCTCTTACGAAGTGAAACTATCTGTCTGTATCATTTAAAACATTATTTCTAGAGCCTCAAACCTATTCTTTTACACAAATTGGTTCTTTTGGACAGTTCTTTTCAATGAACTGGCTCAAATAAGTGTGTTTGTCTAATCACGTAATGGTGTCATGCACACGCAATAATATTATTAAAGCGACAATAATGATGTGAAATACAGTTTTGCATGTCTAAAGCATATTAAGTGAATAAACTAGTCTTAAACAACTCACCTTTTTACATAAACTGAGAAACTGGTGAACTGGTTCATCTACTTCCCTAAAAAGAACCGGTTCAAAAGAATGATTCGTTCTTGAACCAGAAATCACTCCGAACCGTTTGCCTGAGGCTCTGGATTACAGGTGATAATGTTGTAAATAATGTTCAGTTTACTGCACAGATCGATAGTTTCACTTCATAATACCTCAATATATCGCCAGGAGCCACATGTATTCATTTTATCTTGTCTGTATATGATTTTCTCACCATTTCATATGTTTCTCAAAGCGCCAGTAGCCGCTGACTTGCATTTTATAAATCACCAAGGACCCATGGTTTCAGCTAAAAAATCAGTCACCTACATCTCTGATGGCCTGAGGATGAATAAATTAACAGCAAATGGTCCTTTTTGAGGATAAACTATCCCTTTAATGAATATGTTACCAGTCACAAACCATCAGCAAAGTAAGTGTATCACAGCTCTATTACTGCAACAATGAGGTCATAATATTACAGCCATATAGACGTTATTTTTTTTTGTTCCCTCTTTCTGTCACATAAAAATGACACAATCCTTCCATGTATGATTGTCTTTATGATCTTTAGACACTGGCTGTGTGTGTGTGTGTCCTTGATATCGGGTCAATAACAGGAGGAATGTAAGTCTATTTACAGCACTGGATCACGAGACCCATCTCATATCTTACATTATATATATATATATATATATATATATATATATATATATATATATATATAAATATATATATATATAATAGCATTTCTGTCTTTCTATTTCAAAATTTCATGTTGAATTCAGTGTTCATTTCAATTTCTTTGTAATCATTTGTAATGTACGACCAATTAATGATTTCAAAGTAAATCATGCACCTATTTTCAGTGAACTTTTCACAAACTTTGAGTATTACTTCACTTCCTGTTATCTAAAGCTCAAACTTTCATCTGTCTAGTACCAACAAAAGCTACAGATGTGTATTTTGCCAAAAATACATTAATAAATAGGCAAAGCTGACAATTGTTTCTGAAAAAACAAACAAACAAACAAAAACAAAAAAAACTGCTATGATTGATTCCAAGTCATTATTTTAGTTCAAAGCTTATTAGCACAATGAACTCTGGAACTGATCGTCCTTTTATTTCATTCTAACCTGTTAGGATTTAGAAAAGAGGAACGGTTAGTCAGTTACTCCTAAACACTGAAGTCCAGAGAAAGGCGTGTGGTCATCCTCCCGTCAGCGGCGTGCAGGTGTTTGGTTTCAGTGGGAGTTGTGTGGAAGTGTTTGGTAACAGTGAGATTAGGAGATGACAGCGTCAGAGGGCATTATTTGCCATCTGGGGCCCAGACAGATGCCAGAGGCCCACACACTGAGCAATTAAACCCTAATTACATTCACACGATTAGATCAGCACCATCGTCGTGTCTGAGACACGCTCCTACACACAGTAATGTGTTCACACACACACACACACACACACAAGCACACACAGGCGCCAAGGTGCCTTTCAGTTGGGTATATCAGCGCTGAACTGGATGCGAATATCTAAATATCTCCTACAGGGGAAATGTGAGCCTTTTCCTCATGTGATTCTTTCATACAAGGTTTTCTCGGGACACTGATATGTTGTTTCCATAAGACAGGACCATGAACCCCCAGGGAGAGGTTTGCTGCTCATTTGTGCTTTTTTTCAATGGTGGCAACACAGTTATTTTAGTATCACTGAGATACTGTTAGGTTTTATTAATATTCATTTATTTTGACACTTTCTATTTTAATTTTGAGCTTTTTTTGAGTTTTAGTAATATTGCTGTGTTGTTCTGTATACAGATGTTTTTTATTATCTCACTTTTAGATTTGTTTTTATAGAGTATTTGTTTTCATTTTCATTTAAGTTGAAGTTTTAGTATTTTGCTGTATTCTTTTGTCTATATAGTTTTATAAATTTGTATTTCAGTTTTTATTTTTTAGATTTTGGTTAAATTTTTAGTATTTTTGTTGTTCTAGTTAATACAGGTTTTATTAATTTGACTTCAGTTTTTGTTTTTATAATTTCTGTTTTAATCTTAATGTTTATATATTTTTGTTGTGTGCTTTAGTTTATATAGTTTTTATTACAGTTCAGTTTTCGGTTTAGTTTTTATTCTTATATTTTCTGTTTTTAGCTAAAGTTTCATTTATTTTTCGTCTATTTAGTTTTTATAATTTTTTGTTTCAGTTTTAATTTGAGTTATTTTCGTAAACTAATCAAGTTAAACTAATTGGAAATAAGAAATCTTTCCTCGACCAATGGCTAACATAAAACAAGTTTTTATATATTTTATTTCATTTCAGTTTACATGTATTTCATTTATATAAACTATTATTTTGTTTTTTTATGGATTTCGTTTTATTAAACTCTTACAACCCTGGTCCTACAGGGGGTTTAGTCTCTGGAGAAAATTTTTACCGCATCAATTTTTCTGTAATTACCAACCTCTAAAAACACTGAAATATCATACACTGACATTCATTGATGCTGTATGTCAAGGACACAGATTAAAACTAAATGGACTCTCACACCAAACTCATTATGAACTATAGGATTTTTTTTAATTTGATGTACTATCCAGACAATCTACATCACAAATCTCCCGCCCAAGACCATTTCTTAAAACTGTTTTAAAAAAAGATGAACATGAATCTTGATAATGATATCAGAATCATGTGCACATTTCCATATTAACGGCTATTTAGCGTTCAGCAGCTTGGCGTGGACAGCTTCTCATGCTGGGTAAACAGTAAATTCAGGCTGAATCTGTAGCACAACTCAGGAACCATGGTGTGAAATAAAGTCAGAGAAGCAGAGATGAATCTTTCCGACTCTGATGATTCTGGGCAGAAAGTGTTTGTGTTTAATGCTCTGACTCTGTTGGAAAACTCATTCGGTCTCAGAGGATCGGGTGATCGGGGATTTGAGCTGCCAATCTCATTCAGAAAATAAAATCCAGTACCGCTGGATATGGCAAAGCAGATAGCGGTAACTCAGTTAGTCTGATAGGGAACTTTCTAAAAAGTTAGTCTGATGTTATTTCAACTTTAAACTAACTTTTAAAAGCTATTGCTAGTATTTGATACACTCTCACAGTAACATTCTTTGTGCAATATTGTTTGAAATGTTTCTAAGTATATGTAGATAATTACATGAATCTAAATGATATTTCTAAAAATAATAATTGTACAGCATTTTATAAATACTACGTATATAAAAAAACATGACTCACTATTGAAACATTTCAAATCAATAACGTTAAAGGGATAGTTCACTCAAAATGTTTTATTCTGCCATCAATTACTTTCAAGTGGCTGCAAACCTGTATGAGTTTCTTTCTTCTGCTGAACACAAAAGAAGATATTTTTAAAGAATGTTGGTAAACAAACAGTTGACGGTAGCCATTGACATTGAAAACAATTCCATGGAATTCAATGGCTACCAGTTCTCATTTTAATTTTAGATAAAGTTTAAGTGATTTTACTGTGTGTTTTAAGTCCATAAAGTTTGTATTCTTTTTTATTTTAGTTTAGTGTCCCTTCACAGATACTAATATGTAAAAAATGTGTCTAGTCAAATTTAAATGTTTTGTATAGAAACAAGTAAACAGGTCAGTGTGTTTGAGAAAACAAGTGATCATCTACACGCTGCTTTATCGCTCTGAACTTTAACCCAAGGCCTCAGTGAAATAACCACCAAACTGTCCTCATATCAGCGACGAATCCCCACGAGCCTGGACAGATAACTGCAGGACAGAGGATGCTGCGTTTGCAGGAACAGGAGGAGAGCAGTGTGCTACCTGGCACGGGTGGATCACAGCACCAAAAATGCTGCGGTTTGATGCTGATCAACAGAGACAGATCAGAATTGAAGAGATGGGAACAGGACGTGCCGGACACACGTGTGAGTGTATGTGTGCTGGTCACATCTCCACCTGAGTGAAGACATGCTGTTCGTTGATGTTAATGGCGATCCGTCGTCTGGGCTGGGCAGAGGGCCAAAGGCATTAAGCGGAATCGAATTCCTCCAAACTAGCTTTAATCAGCAGGTTTTTAAGGTTAGAATTACTCTCTCTCTCACACGTACAGCCAAGGTTGAAGCACACAAGAGTCAGAGGCTGGGAAAACGGATGATGTCATGTCTGTGTGTGTGTGTGTGTGGCATGTTTGTGCACCATTTAGAATTTAACTGCCTTTTAAATTCCAGTTCAATTGCAGAAGTGAGACAGCAAACAGGATGCTGAATTATAATCATATTTAATATTGGTGTTTGTGTGGCATCAGTAAGATTTTTTTTTTTTTTTTTTTGAAGAAGAAGTCTCTTCAAGGCTGCATTTATTTGATAAAAATACAGTATAAACTGTAATATTGTGAAATATCATAAGATTGAAAAAACTACTTCATATTATATAAATTAAACAGCACATATGTTTTCAACATTGATAAATCTGCATATTAAAATGATTTCTGAAGGATCATGTGACACTTGAGTAATTAAGCTGAAAACTCAGCTTTGCATAACAGGAATGAATTACATTTTATACTTTATTATTCATATATAATACATTTCATTAAAATAGAACTAGTTTGATTGATTTGAGTGTAGTATATCATATCCAGGAGATTCTGCATGCCATTTTGCATGTGCGAGAGTGAATGTTTTATATTTGCATCCCTAGCAGCACCAAAAAAAATTGCCAAAATGAAACCATGTTCTGCCACGGTGTGGTACAGATGTAGCCCCGCCCCCATATTATGCCATTGGTAGAGCCAATACTGTATTGTGCAACTGAACTCAAAAAAAATTATCTAATTTTATGTAATGATTACACACTTTACCTTTAAATAATTCTGTATTTTCTTTTTAGATCAGCCCAGATCAAATGTGCTAAAAGTCTAGAGATGCTTCCTGGGTCGATTACTGGTGCATACTGACTTATTTGTGTTTCTGGATCCCCGGATCTTTCCATGCACCCAAAGCACTATACAGTACATACTACTATATTCTCAAAAAGCATCGACTGTAGAAAGACAGAATAGACAGAATACTGGAAAAAGAGAAAGCCAGAGGCGCTGTACTCATGTAAAGACTTCTGTGATTAGAAAGGGAACTGGCTATTTCCTAAGGACTCCGGTCAGAGAAACCTCTGCTTACAACAATCGTTTTATCCTGGAGAAATTGCATTGGAGCCTGGAGCGCTGTGAATACTCACATTCAAAACATCCTCAGTCTGTCAAGAGCGTCTTTCCTTTATCTAACCGTACAGATGCACTCTTCTCTTCCTTTTCCTCCCTCTTTCTCTTATCTCCCTGCCGAGGGTGGATTTTTATCGGCCGGTGATAAGGGTCATCCTGTGGCGTCTGTGATTGGAGGCAGTGGAATGGGCGAGACAGAGCCATTGAGAGTCTGAAGAGGCACCAAACCGAATCCCCATACAGTTAGCACCTGAGGGGCTGCGACTCAGAGGAGACTACTGATGAAGAAGGACAGATACACCCCTCTTTCTCCTCTTTTCATGGCCACTACCGATTCAAGCACCCCCAGGACAGTAAGCCACAGCACAGGCTTTGTAAAGCAATGCGCAAATCACCTCTTGGGACACATGGGGTTATTATTTCAAGTGTCTGGATGGACTATTATCATTTGGCAAGAAAGATGACGATGATCTAAAAGCACTGTTTATTGTACTGGACAACAAGACACAAATACTGAAGAAGATATTCATTTTTAAGCAATGCATGCATCCTTTAATGTCATGACTTTATGAATTTAAGACGTTCGACTCTGATTTAAGACCTTTTAAGGACCTATATATAGCATTGGATTTTTTTTATCATATTATAATGTCATAATGTTTATAATAATGTTTTTGAAATCTATGGTTTATGTAGAGTTAAGCAGTGCACAAAATTCACCTCACAATTGCTCACAAATCTGTTGGTGTCTTCGTGAAGACACCTAGCTTCACTCCTGACCCCACATGTCCCAGAAGCCATTAATAATGGAGATGTACCTGGACGAGGACGGCGTCAGTGGTGTAGGAGCATTACTTATAGATGGACATTAGCACAGGAAATAGAGCAGAGGACAAGGAAGAATCGTCTTTACGGTAAAGGTCAGTGGTCTTCCTCATTCTGTCGCTTCCTGTGAGATCGTGCCCTGCTCACCTCACAGACCTTGCCCTCCAGGATCATCATTTCCAGAATTGAATCTGCCTTCGTTTGCGGTAGTTCTAATGTGCTTCATCCTAAAATTGTATGAGTATCTGGGGCTGACAGAACCCTTGAGAGCACCGTACACTGTTAAGGAGAAAGAAATGGTGCAAACTTTTGTTCCCAGGGTCTCAGCTTCAGGTGGTCAATAAGGAAAAGCTCTTCTTAAATTCAGTTCAGCTATAAATCACAATTAACACATTCGCAGGTCTGACCCCTAAATGATCTGTCTGCCGGCTAATATTCCCACCGCTGCTGCTGAAGGAAGGGACGGACAAAAGTGCGGCCTGGAAAAAGAACAACAGAGCAAGAAAAGTAGGACGAGGGAATGATGAAGGGTGGGAGTGGTGGCTAATGGAGAAAGAAAAAGATGGGGGGGGGGGGGGGTTAAAAAGGAAAGAGTGAGAGAAACAAACCAGAGAAAGATAGTTTCTGCATTTTTCCTTTGTGTTATGTGGCATGTAAATGTAAATGAAATATATTACAAGGAAAATATAATGAAATATATATGATAGTTATAATATAATATACTAAATAATATATTATATAATCTGTATTATTAATCTGTATTATTAATATATTATATAATCTGTATTATTAAGAAAGTAACTTATTTTTTGTATTAATTATTCATTAGTATATTATGTATATTATAAAATGTATTCTATATAGTAAATAATGTTTATATGAACACTATATATATTAAATATTATAATATTATATAAATAAACAATCTACACACACACACACACACACATATATATCATATATATATTATAGCTAATTATTTTATATAGTAGCCCTGCTGTATGTCAAAAATAATAAATACATATATAAATACATAAAAAGAAACAAACAGAAAAGTGGCGTCCTGACCAGGCATCCACTTTATTGATTATAATGGGAGGGATTTAGTTTTGATGGGTTATGATGTGTCTCTCACATCTACTTTAGGGTCTGTGCATATGTGTATGAAGTAGTGTAGGGGGCAAACACTTACAGCTTCCTGCCAGATTTGGGATATATATATATATATATATATATATATATATAGAGAGAGAGAGAGGAAAATAAAGCTTTATATTTCATTGGCGTAAGAGGAAAGGATGGAAAACACAATTTCTTTGGGCAGAGGCTCAGCGCTGATAAAAAAGCTATTTGTATTCCACAGTCATTCGGAGGCTTTGGTCTGTTTGGCGGCTGCATATTTGTAAACACGGGCCCCTCGGAGCTACTTAATCTTTCAGTACACTAACGCCGAACGCACAATGAAAGAGAGAGCGAGAGAGAGAGGTTTTATACGTGTTGCATGGTAAAACTGCTTATATTTTCACTTCAGTTTGGATGTACAGCAGTGGACGACCACACTGTGATGATCGTGTTTCGGACAAAACACAAGCTATGTGCTGAAATACAAAGCTGCGGTTGAACTGTAGCGGGAGGATGATCTGGTTTCATGATCGTCTGGGATCAGTAAGTCACAAGCAGGCATGCTTTTATGCTCATTCCTACAGAAATGCACATATATGGATTGCAGAGGTCAATGTGTGTGTGTGTGTGTGTGTGTGTGTGTGTGTGTGATCGAGTCAATCATAGCTCCACCTGTCAGCAAGAGACTCTATGGCCCATGGGTACGACCCTCAGATGCTCATTTACACACAGTTAATCCAGATAAATAAACACACACAAGCCAGACTACAGCACTCATAAATACGGAGCATTATGTAACTTGATGAATAAACACGCTATGATAATTTTTGTAGCATGTGCATGTAGAAAAAATTGTTTCCAATTGATGCAACTAAATAATTAATAAGTGTTTGCTTTATCTGGACCTACAGAGACATTTTACTGCTCAGATGTCACTCTTTCATAGTTCAAAAGACATAATGGAGCTTAATTAAAGAATTTACAATGTCTCTAATGGAGTTTAATTGTAAAATATTCAAATAGAGTTCCAATTTACCAGTGTATAATGACATTAAATTAAATTAAATTAAATTAAATTAAATTAAATTCTAAAGGTTGAACATTTCCTAAGAAAAATGTACACAAATGATAGTTACTGTTTTTATAAAACTAGCTATGAAATTATAGCAATAAAACTGGTAATAAAATGAATGTTGATATTATATATTAAACAATTTGATTTTGGAAATTTAAGAGAAATGGTTGAATTTGTTTGGAAATATTTTATATTTTATATAATTTTATAATTACATTTTATTGGTTAAAATCATTGTAAATTTACAGAATTGTTGTTATTGTTAAATAAAAAAAAGAATAAAAAAATTGTTTTTGGTAAAAAAAAGGCGTAAATAAAACAAAACAATATGTAAATATCAGGTGATGTTTTTACTTTGGCAACTAACTCAAATTAAATGTGTTTCATCTTAATTACATAAGTTACTTATAATTAAAACTAAAAATATTTTAAATATAAACAGAAGTATTAAACAAAAACAAATAAAAATGACAAAAGGACTAAAATTACTTTTATTTTGAACTAAAATTGAAAGAAAAAATTAAAATATAAAAATAAAAGCTAACTGAAATGTAAAAAAATGCTGTTACATAAGAATAAAAAAATTCTACTCTCTCTCTCTCTCTCTCTCTCTCTCTCTCTCTCTCTCTCTCTCTATATATATATATAAATCAATGGTCTGAAGACAGTTTGAGTCTTGTTGAGATGCATGTGAGATTACTGGGGTCTATTTTTCAGGAGACATCTGAAAAACAACCAAAAAGATTTCCAAAAAGAAACAACAGACTCTTCACCGGTAGTTTGATTTGACTGTCCGTTGGCGTGCTGTCAGTGTCCTCTTTGCTCCGTGATGCATATTTCACTGCGTGAGAACATGATGTGTGGCACGAGAGCAACAGTAACTAAGGGGGCGGGTCTTGTTGAGGGTCATTTGAGATCCCATCTGTGCTTGTTCTTTCTCACATCCACTGTGGTTGTTTTGTTTGCACACAATCAAAAGCATTCAGAGAATCAACTGCTACAACAGCACCAGAAAATTACATCAACAACACAAGCTTTCTGAAAACTCAGCAACAAACAATACTCATCTACATAAAAGAGTACAAATCAAAGCAGTGTTAATTTCTTGAACAATACAGGAAGGACGTCTAATTAAAAACATACACAAGTCTGATGGCGGACGACACGCGAGTGAATGGGTCCTCATCGATCTACATTGATGTCAAGCTTCAACGAGGCTGCTGGAAAGCAGACACCAGGAAGTGTAAGAATGACGATAAGAGAAAAGAAAAAAATCAAGTGCGGTGAGAAAAAGTACCCTCTTTCCGCTCGGTGACATAAGGGATTACATCCAACCCCTTTCAGATGAGCCGCATAGGAAATTCTCTTGTATTCTCAGCTTCCTCACGCTTTGCATGACAATGTGCGGATATCTAATCAAAGCCAAACAGCGGCAGAGAAAGAGAGAGAGAAACCACTTTAGAAAGAAAGGTGTGAGGAGGCAAAACTGAGGAGGAACAAAAAATAAAAGGTATGTGAGGAAAACAAAAAGGAAGAGGAATCGCTGGAGTCCCTGTAGGACCAAACACACACACACACACACACACACACTTTAAGTGGATGTTGCTGGCAGCTCAATGAGCTCAGTTTTCAGCTGAAAACCACAGTTAGCGCTTCACTGCTGTTGTTTCCTCAGGAGCGATTCTCTGTTGCCATATCTAATTCTCCTCCAAAACACTGAAACACCATGTAGTTACCTATAATTCTACATGCTGGGCGTATTTCATTCTCCTCTGCTGTGTCTCAGCCTGGGGTTTTGGGGAAAGCTGGCTCTATTCTTGCTTCTTCTTCTCTAAAATGCTGATGTGCGTGAATTTTTTAGTGTTAAAGCACTTTTTCTCAGCTCTACTGTCCTATATGTTCCTGTAGCTCAGTTGGTAGAGCTTTGCCTATCAAGCGCAAGGTTGGGGGTTCGATTCCCCGGGAACACATGATAGGTAAAAATTGATAGCCGGAATGCACTGTAAGTAGCTTTGGATAAAAGTGTCTGCTAAATGCATAAATTTAATGTAAATTTTAATATATATATATAAGTCCTTTAGTGTTTGTGTTTTTCAACAAATCTGTAAAGTGAACAATTCAACGACTCACATGAGTTTGGAATGGCGAACTATTTCTACTATAAATATATATATATAAATGTGTATAAACAGAAAATAGTATGCAAGTACTATAGAGCTATTTCAAAAAGGGTATTACACACACACACACACACACACACGTTATGTAAAACTGGTTTTAAATCTGTTTTTAGCATAATAATGCAAATAATGGTACTAAGCCAACAAATGTCATTAAAATGACAAAAAAAGCTGCTGTGCACTTCTTTACTCATTCCACCCATAAGGACAAATTAGCTGAGATTAAAATGAGCTTCTGCTAATTCCTGAGGCAATGGTGCCATTATCTTAATAATTAAAGATAATTTTAAGATTGCGTCTCGGTTAGCACGCTCTTGATTTCGCCTTCAGCTGCACCTTATTCTGATTCCTTTACAGACAAAATCCACCGGTGTGGAACAAGTGTTGAGAAAAACCAAAGTCATTTCATTTGAGAAGTGATAGTCTGTGGATGCTGATACATCGGTCTCAGAGGCCGGTGGGCAGAGCTGCATACGCATGTGTGTGTAATTACACGAAATGTGTTCATTAAGAGCACCACAGGAATTAAAAAACGAACAAAAGCAGCTTTTGACCATTAACCTCACAAGCGTACTCACGACAGCACCTCAAGTCAGTGTATGTGGGTCATATTTGAGCAGTGACACCTCTGCCAGAAATAACAGATGGAGGGAGAAGGACAGCCAGAGGTGGAGAGCGACAGGAGGGGTAAAAACACATACAGATTGGAGTAACTTGTAGAACAGAATAGGGAGAGCACGAGAGGCAAGGTTACTCCTGGACAGCAGGCAGATCTGTTATAATGAAATCTAAAAGAAGCACCAATGAAGTTTCTCTGTCTCTCATCAGCTGTGAGATGATACTGTCAGATAATCACAAGCGCAAATCTGTTCGTCTCACTTACAAATCCACCGAAGCTGATGGGAATCTGTAAGAATGAGAGTGACAGAATGAGATACAAGATTTTTAACAGAATGTGTGCTGCGTGAGTGGACATTGCTTTGTTGTTGCTCACTGGCCAAAAGTGAAGAGAGGACATGCCCACATGTAGGGTGGTTGCTAGGTGGTTCCTACAGTGTTTGGGTGGTTGCTAGGGTGTGTATTTTTTGCACATTGCTATGCTTTGGGTGGAAGATAGAATATTGGGGTGGTTGCTAGGTTACTCTGATTGGTCGGTTTCTTATAGGTTTGTGCAAAATTGTTCAATTATAGGAATTTGAATTGGCCATTTAACCAGAAACAGAATTCACAGAAAGAATTCCAAGTCTAGTTTTTCTAGCAAAAGTACAGTTTTTCTAGAATATAAGCTGAATTGCATTGCATTGCATACAAAATACATTTTCTCCTAAATATATTTGCCAAACAAATAAATAATAATAATAAAAGAAAGAAAATGCATAGAATAAAATAAAAATAAAACATTGCTAAAAAAAAAAACTAAACTAAAAAATAACAAATATAATTACAAATAATACAAATAAATAAATATTATAATTCAGAAATTCAAGCTTTTAGTTTCACACCACTTCTATAATAGTTAACTAAAAAGCTATTGCTGAAATAATATTATCATAATAAAATCTTGAAAATTTGATCCATTAAACCCTCATTGCATTTCAGAAGGTTATAATTCATTTATTTTCAATTAATATTATTTTTATTTACATTAAAAATTAAATTGCAATTCAGGAACTGAAATGGAGTTGGAACAACTTATTTTTAATTATATTTTAAATGGCACACAACCCATGTTAATAATAAATCCTCAAATATAGTATATTTTGCTCTCTAGATATGACTCGAATCTCTCATTTAAAGCAATTATTCCTATTTTTTTTGTCAATTTACTGTCTTGTCAAACAAAAATCTAACACCACACTTCTCTGCAAGCATATCTTAAGGTTTCAGTTATGACCGTACTCATCATGCATCTACATACTGAAGACTCAAGGTTAGTGGTTTTAACAGAGCCTTGACCCTAACCAGAACTAAATGAATGTGTGCTTCTTAGTCTGATATGCATGTGTGCAAATAGCTTGTGTCACATTCACTCAATCTACAGTTTGGTGCGTGACCTTAAACAAAGACACCCTCAGCATTCGCTCTTTGTGCCAACCTCTCCCAGTGCGTAACAAATGGGCCAATTCCCAGAGGATCCAGCCGT
The DNA here is from genome assembly GCF_003368295.1 of Carassius auratus. NCBI lineage: Eukaryota > Metazoa > Chordata > Actinopteri > Cypriniformes > Cyprinidae > Carassius > Carassius auratus. The sequence goes on along the minus strand of NC_039278.1, from coordinate 18,975,461 downwards.
CCGTCTCATGACACTAACGCTCATCTCTACTTTGGCCCCCTGCCATCCAGCTCTTTTATTACCCCCACAGGTAAAAGAAAAGAGTCGCTGAGAGTTGCTCTGCTCTTGGGCCAGATGCGATCTGAACACCATCTGAGACACCTGTCAGAGAGATCTGCTCACAATCAAATCCCGAGTACAGCAGGATCCAGGCCAAACACCGAGCTTTTTAAAGCTAGCTATACTAGGACACTCCCCATGCTGCAGGGATCACACAGTTCTGTACCAACCAAACGGTTTGCCCAGAAAACAAATCAGTATGCATGCTTGAACTGAGCTTCAGCTCATCAAAAGTACATACAATAGTTCTGCTAATGTTTTGTGATTTAGACAGTGGAGCTTGTTGCAAGAAACACAGAGGTCATGGGTTCAATTCCCAGGGAATGCACAAAGTGATAAAACATATAGCTTTAATAAAAATCACTTTTTTAATCTTTTTGGATAGACAGCTGTATTGAAAAAAAAAGAGAATAGAATTAACATAAAAAAGATAAATACATTAATTAATACAAATAAAATAGATAATGGAAATAATATATAATAATACATTAAATAAATTTGATAATGATAAATACATGAAATAAATGCATACTGTAAATGCAAACCCTCATATCATATATTTAGGACATGTATTTAATTAATATTATTTAGCATATAAATGTATAATTACACTGTACACTAGCGCACCATAAACAAAGTACTGTACATAAAAGCAGAACAGAATACAATAAAATAAATATACACAATA